>NW_026735160.1:0-162534 GCF_949786415.1 Peromyscus eremicus
TGTGTTTCCTATGGGGTCCAAACAGTGAGCTTGCTCAGAACAAAAGAACTGTGCTTCCTACACACACGGACCATATCTAGTTCAGCTCTGCTTAGGAAACTGACACGAACAGTAGCTCCTCTTCAGTCCAATACATTGTACTTGCTGGGAACAGATGCCAGTGCTATTTGTCCAGTGTAGGACAATGGCAGCGCAATATTGACTCTTCTTAACAGAATACAACTCTTGCTCGTAGGACCAGAAACTGCATGTGATTCAACTCCATTTAGGACTGGAAAACAAACGCTAGCTCGCCTTACGAGAAAGACACTCTGCTTTTGAGAAAAGAGCACTCTTCTACTCTACTGAGTTTCCTATGGGGTCCAAACAGTGAGCTTGCTCAGAACAAAAGAACTGTGCTTCCTACACACACCGACCATATCTAGTTCAACTCTGCTTAGGAAAATGACAAGAACGGTAGCTATTCTTCAGTCCGATACACTGTATTTGCTGGGAACAGAAGCGAGTGCTATTTGCACTGTGTATGGCAATGGGAGCTCAATAGTTACTTTCCTTACCAGAAAACAACTCTTGCTCGTAGGACCAGAAACTGCATGTGATTCAACTCCATTTAGGACTGGGAAACAAACGCTAGCTCGCCTTACAAGAAACACACTCTGCTTTAGAGAAAAGAGCACTCTTCTACTCTACTGTGTTTCCTATAGGGCCAGAACAGTGAGCTTGCTCAGAACAAAAGAACTGTGCTTCCTACACACACGGGCCATATCTAGTTCAACTCTGCTTAGGAAACTGACAAGAACAGTAGCTCCTCTTCAGTCCAATACACTGTACTTGCGGGGAACAGACGCGAGTGCTATTTGCACAGTGTATGGCTATTGGAGCACAATAGTGACTCGTCTTACCAGAAAACAACTCTTGCTCGTAGGACAAAAATCTGTATGTGATTCAACTCCATTTAGGACTGGGAAACAAATGCTAGCTCGCCTTACAAGAAACACAATCTGCTTTAGAGAAAAGAGCACTCTTCTACTCTACTGTGTTTCCTATGGTGTCCGAACAGTGAGCTTGCTCAGAACAAAAAAACTGTGCTTCCTACAAACACGGCCATATCTAGTTCAATTCTGCTTATAAACCTGACAAGAACAGTAGATCCTCTTCAGTCCAATACACTGTACTTGCTGGGAACAGACGCCAGTGCTATTTGTCCTGTGTATGGCAATGGCAGCGCAATAGTGACTCTTCTTACCAGAAAACAACTCTTGCTCATAGGACCAGAAACTGCATGTGATTCTACTCCATTTAGGACTGGGAAACCAACACTAGCTCGCCTTACAAGAAACACACTCTGCTTTTGAGAAAAGAGCATGCTTCTACTCTACTGTGTTTCCTATGGGGTCCAAACAGTGAGTTTGCTCAGAACAAGAAACTGTGCTTCCTACACACAGACCATATCTAGTTCAACTCTGCTTAGGAAACTGACAAGAACAGTAGCTCCTCTTCAGTCCAATACACTGTACTTGCTGGGAACAGACGCGAGTGCTATTTGCACTGTGTATGGCAATGGGAGCGCAATAGTGACTTCCTTACCAGAAAACAACTCTTGCTCGTAGGACCAGAAACTGCATGTGATTCAACTCCATTGAGGACTGGGAAACAAATGCTAGCTCGCTTTACAAGAAAAACACTCTGCTTTAGAGAAAAGAGCACTCTTCTACTCTACTGTGTTTCCTATGGGGTCCAAACAGTGAGCTTGCTCAGAACAAAAGAACTGTGCTTCCTACACACACGGGCCATATCTCGTTCAACTCTGCTTAGGAAACTGACAAGAACAGTAGCTCCTCTTCAGTCCAATACACTGTACTTGCTGGGAACAGACGCGAGTGCTATTTGCACTGTGTATGGCAATGGGAACGCAATAGTGACTTCCTTACCAGAAAACAACTCTTGCTCGTAGGACCAGAAACTGCATGTGATTCAACTCCATTTAGGACTGGGAAACAAATGCTAGCTCGCTTTACAAGAAACACACTCTGCTTTTGAGAAAAGAGCACTCTTCTACTCTACTGTGTTTCCTTTGGTGCCAGAACAGTGAGCTTGCTGAGAACAAAGAACTGTGCTTCCTACACACACGGGCCATATCTAGTTCAACTCTGCTTAGGAAACTGACAATAACAGTAGCTCCTCTTCAGTCCAATACACTGTACTTGCTGGGAACAGACGCGAGTGCTATTTGCACTGTGTATGGCAATTGGAGCGCAATAGTGACTCTTCTTACCAGAAAACAACTCTTGCTCGTAGGACCAGAAACTGCATGTGATTCAACTCCATTTAGGACTGGGAAACAAACGCTAGCTCGCCTTACAATAAACGCACTCTGCTTTTGAGAAAAGAGCACTCTTCTACTCTACTGTGTTTCCTATGGGGTCCGAACAGTGAGCTTGCTCAGAACAAAACAACTGTGCTTCCTACACACACGGACCATATCTAGTAAAACTCTGCTTAGGAACCTGACAAGAACAGTAGCTCCTCTTCAGTCCAATACTCTGTACTTGCTGGGAACAGACGCGAGTGCTATTTGTACTGTGTATGGCAAGGGGAGCGCAATAGTGACTTTTCTTACCAGAAAACAACTCCTGCTCTTAGGACCAGAAACTGCATGTGATTCAACTCCATTTAGGACTGGGAAACAAACGCTAGCTCGCCTTACGAGAAACACACTCTGCTTTTGAGAAAAGAGCACTCTTCTACTCTACTGTGTTTCCTATGGTGTCCAAACAGTGAGATTGCTCAGAACAAATGAACTGTGCTTCCAAAATACACGGCCATATCTAGTTCAATTCTGCTTAGGAACCTGACACGAACAGTAGATCCTCTTCAGTCCAATACACTGTACTTGCTGGGAACAGACGCCAGTGCTATTTGTCCTGTGTATGGAAATGGCAGCGCAATAGTGACTTCCCTTACCAGAAAACAACTCTTGCTCGTAGGACCAGAAACTGCATGGGATTCAACTCCATTTAGGACTGGGAAACAAACGCTAGCTCGCCTTACAAGAAACACACTCTGCTTTAGATAAAGAGCACTTTTCTACTCTACTGTGTTTCCTATAGGGCCAGAACAGTGAGCTTGCTCAGAACAAAAGAACTGTGCTTCCTACACACACGGACCATATCTAGTTCAACTCTGCTTAGGAAACTGACAAGAACAGTAGCTCCTCTTCAGTCCAATTAACTGTACTTGTGGGGAACAGACGCGAGTGCTATTTGCACTGCGTATGGCAATTGGAGCACAATATTGACTCGTCTTACCAGAAAACAACTCTTGCTCATAGGACAAAAAACTGCATGTGACTCAACTCCACTTAGGACTGGGAAACAAACACTAGCTCGCCTTACAAGAAACACACTCTGTTTTGAGAAAAGAGCACTCTTCTACTCTACTGTGTTTCCTATAGGGCCAGAACAGTGAGCTTGCTCAGAAAAAATGAACTGTGCTTCCTACCCACACGGGCCTTATCTAGTTCAACTCTGCTTAGGAAACTGACAAGAACAGTAGCTCCTCTTCAGTCTGATACACTGTACTTGCTGGGAACAGACGCATGTGCTATTTGCACTGTGTATGGCAATGGGAGCGCAATAGTGACTTTACTTACCAGAAAACAACTCTTGCTCGTAGGACCAGAAACTGCATGTAATTCCACTCCATTTGGACTGGGAAACAAACGCTAGCTCTCCTTACAAGAAACACACTCTGCTTTAGAGAAAAGAGCACTGTTCTACTCTACTGTGTTTCCTATGGGGTCCAAACAGTGAGCTTGCTCAGAACAAAAGAACTGTGCTTCCTACACACACGGACCATATCTAGTTCAGCTCTGCTTAGGAAACTGACACGAACAGTAGCTCCTCTTCAGTCCAATACATTGTACTTGCTGGGAACAGATGCCAGTGCTATTTGTCCAGTGTAGGACAATGGCAGCGCAATATTGACTCTTCTTAACAGAATACAACTCTTGCTCGTAGGACCAGAAACTGCATGTGATTCAACTCCATTTAGGACTGGAAAACAAACGCTAGCTCGCCTTACGAGAAAGACACTCTGCTTTTGAGAAAAGAGCACTCTTCTACTCTACTGAGTTTCCTATGGGGTCCAAACAGTGAGCTTGCTCAGAACAAAAGAACTGTGCTTCCTACACACACCGACCATATCTAGTTCAACTCTGCTTAGGAAAATGACAAGAACGGTAGCTATTCTTCAGTCCGATACACTGTATTTGCTGGGAACAGAAGCGAGTGCTATTTGCACTGTGTATGGCAATGGGAGCTCAATAGTTACTTTCCTTACCAGAAAACAACTCTTGCTCGTAGGACCAGAAACTGCATGTGATTCAACTCCATTTAGGACTGGGAAACAAACGCTAGCTCGCCTTACAAGAAACACACTCTGCTTTAGAGAAAAGAGCACTCTTCTACTCTACTGTGTTTCCTATAGGGCCAGAACAGTGAGCTTGCTCAGAACAAAAGAACTGTGCTTCCTACACACACGGGCCATATCTAGTTCAACTCTGCTTAGGAAACTGACAAGAACAGTAGCTCCTCTTCAGTCCAATACACTGTACTTGCGGGGAACAGACGCGAGTGCTATTTGCACAGTGTATGGCTATTGGAGCACAATAGTGACTCGTCTTACCAGAAAACAACTCTTGCTCGTAGGACAAAAATCTGTATGTGATTCAACTCCATTTAGGACTGGGAAACAAATGCTAGCTCGCCTTACAAGAAACACAATCTGCTTTAGAGAAAAGAGCACTCTTCTACTCTACTGTGTTTCCTATGGTGTCCGAACAGTGAGCTTGCTCAGAACAAAAAAACTGTGCTTCCTACAAACACGGCCATATCTAGTTCAATTCTGCTTATAAACCTGACAAGAACAGTAGATCCTCTTCAGTCCAATACACTGTACTTGCTGGGAACAGACGCCAGTGCTATTTGTCCTGTGTATGGCAATGGCAGCGCAATAGTGACTCTTCTTACCAGAAAACAACTCTTGCTCATAGGACCAGAAACTGCATGTGATTCTACTCCATTTAGGACTGGGAAACCAACACTAGCTCGCCTTACAAGAAACACACTCTGCTTTTGAGAAAAGAGCATGCTTCTACTCTACTGTGTTTCCTATGGGGTCCAAACAGTGAGTTTGCTCAGAACAAGAAACTGTGCTTCCTACACACAGACCATATCTAGTTCAACTCTGCTTAGGAAACTGACAAGAACAGTAGCTCCTCTTCAGTCCAATACACTGTACTTGCTGGGAACAGACGCGAGTGCTATTTGCACTGTGTATGGCAATGGGAGCGCAATAGTGACTTCCTTACCAGAAAACAACTCTTGCTCGTAGGACCAGAAACTGCATGTGATTCAACTCCATTGAGGACTGGGAAACAAATGCTAGCTCGCTTTACAAGAAAAACACTCTGCTTTAGAGAAAAGAGCACTCTTCTACTCTACTGTGTTTCCTATGGGGTCCAAACAGTGAGCTTGCTCAGAACAAAAGAACTGTGCTTCCTACACACACGGGCCATATCTCGTTCAACTCTGCTTAGGAAACTGACAAGAACAGTAGCTCCTCTTCAGTCCAATACACTGTACTTGCTGGGAACAGACGCGAGTGCTATTTGCACTGTGTATGGCAATGGGAACGCAATAGTGACTTCCTTACCAGAAAACAACTCTTGCTCGTAGGACCAGAAACTGCATGTGATTCAACTCCATTTAGGACTGGGAAACAAATGCTAGCTCGCTTTACAAGAAACACACTCTGCTTTTGAGAAAAGAGCACTCTTCTACTCTACTGTGTTTCCTTTGGTGCCAGAACAGTGAGCTTGCTGAGAACAAAGAACTGTGCTTCCTACACACACGGGCCATATCTAGTTCAACTCTGCTTAGGAAACTGACAATAACAGTAGCTCCTCTTCAGTCCAATACACTGTACTTGCTGGGAACAGACGCGAGTGCTATTTGCACTGTGTATGGCAATTGGAGCGCAATAGTGACTCTTCTTACCAGAAAACAACTCTTGCTCGTAGGACCAGAAACTGCATGTGATTCAACTCCATTTAGGACTGGGAAACAAACGCTAGCTCGCCTTACAATAAACGCACTCTGCTTTTGAGAAAAGAGCACTCTTCTACTCTACTGTGTTTCCTATGGGGTCCGAACAGTGAGCTTGCTCAGAACAAAACAACTGTGCTTCCTACACACACGGACCATATCTAGTAAAACTCTGCTTAGGAACCTGACAAGAACAGTAGCTCCTCTTCAGTCCAATACTCTGTACTTGCTGGGAACAGACGCGAGTGCTATTTGTACTGTGTATGGCAAGGGGAGCGCAATAGTGACTTTTCTTACCAGAAAACAACTCCTGCTCTTAGGACCAGAAACTGCATGTGATTCAACTCCATTTAGGACTGGGAAACAAACGCTAGCTCGCCTTACGAGAAACACACTCTGCTTTTGAGAAAAGAGCACTCTTCTACTCTACTGTGTTTCCTATGGTGTCCAAACAGTGAGATTGCTCAGAACAAATGAACTGTGCTTCCAAAATACACGGCCATATCTAGTTCAATTCTGCTTAGGAACCTGACACGAACAGTAGATCCTCTTCAGTCCAATACACTGTACTTGCTGGGAACAGACGCCAGTGCTATTTGTCCTGTGTATGGAAATGGCAGCGCAATAGTGACTTCCCTTACCAGAAAACAACTCTTGCTCGTAGGACCAGAAACTGCATGGGATTCAACTCCATTTAGGACTGGGAAACAAACGCTAGCTCGCCTTACAAGAAACACACTCTGCTTTAGATAAAGAGCACTTTTCTACTCTACTGTGTTTCCTATAGGGCCAGAACAGTGAGCTTGCTCAGAACAAAAGAACTGTGCTTCCTACACACACGGACCATATCTAGTTCAACTCTGCTTAGGAAACTGACAAGAACAGTAGCTCCTCTTCAGTCCAATTAACTGTACTTGTGGGGAACAGACGCGAGTGCTATTTGCACTGCGTATGGCAATTGGAGCACAATATTGACTCGTCTTACCAGAAAACAACTCTTGCTCATAGGACAAAAAACTGCATGTGACTCAACTCCACTTAGGACTGGGAAACAAACACTAGCTCGCCTTACAAGAAACACACTCTGTTTTGAGAAAAGAGCACTCTTCTACTCTACTGTGTTTCCTATAGGGCCAGAACAGTGAGCTTGCTCAGAAAAAATGAACTGTGCTTCCTACCCACACGGGCCTTATCTAGTTCAACTCTGCTTAGGAAACTGACAAGAACAGTAGCTCCTCTTCAGTCTGATACACTGTACTTGCTGGGAACAGACGCATGTGCTATTTGCACTGTGTATGGCAATGGGAGCGCAATAGTGACTTTACTTACCAGAAAACAACTCTTGCTCGTAGGACCAGAAACTGCATGTAATTCCACTCCATTTGGACTGGGAAACAAACGCTAGCTCTCCTTACAAGAAACACACTCTGCTTTAGAGAAAAGAGCACTGTTCTACTCTACTGTGTTTCCTATGGGGTCCAAACAGTGAGCTTGCTCAGAACAAAAGAACTGTGCTTCCTACACACACGGACCATATCTAGTTCAGCTCTGCTTAGGAAACTGACACGAACAGTAGCTCCTCTTCAGTCCAATACATTGTACTTGCTGGGAACAGATGCCAGTGCTATTTGTCCAGTGTAGGACAATGGCAGCGCAATATTGACTCTTCTTAACAGAATACAACTCTTGCTCGTAGGACCAGAAACTGCATGTGATTCAACTCCATTTAGGACTGGAAAACAAACGCTAGCTCGCCTTACGAGAAAGACACTCTGCTTTTGAGAAAAGAGCACTCTTCTACTCTACTGAGTTTCCTATGGGGTCCAAACAGTGAGCTTGCTCAGAACAAAAGAACTGTGCTTCCTACACACACCGACCATATCTAGTTCAACTCTGCTTAGGAAAATGACAAGAACGGTAGCTATTCTTCAGTCCGATACACTGTATTTGCTGGGAACAGAAGCGAGTGCTATTTGCACTGTGTATGGCAATGGGAGCTCAATAGTTACTTTCCTTACCAGAAAACAACTCTTGCTCGTAGGACCAGAAACTGCATGTGATTCAACTCCATTTAGGACTGGGAAACAAACGCTAGCTCGCCTTACAAGAAACACACTCTGCTTTAGAGAAAAGAGCACTCTTCTACTCTACTGTGTTTCCTATAGGGCCAGAACAGTGAGCTTGCTCAGAACAAAAGAACTGTGCTTCCTACACACACGGGCCATATCTAGTTCAACTCTGCTTAGGAAACTGACAAGAACAGTAGCTCCTCTTCAGTCCAATACACTGTACTTGCGGGGAACAGACGCGAGTGCTATTTGCACAGTGTATGGCTATTGGAGCACAATAGTGACTCGTCTTACCAGAAAACAACTCTTGCTCGTAGGACAAAAATCTGTATGTGATTCAACTCCATTTAGGACTGGGAAACAAATGCTAGCTCGCCTTACAAGAAACACAATCTGCTTTAGAGAAAAGAGCACTCTTCTACTCTACTGTGTTTCCTATGGTGTCCGAACAGTGAGCTTGCTCAGAACAAAAAAACTGTGCTTCCTACAAACACGGCCATATCTAGTTCAATTCTGCTTATAAACCTGACAAGAACAGTAGATCCTCTTCAGTCCAATACACTGTACTTGCTGGGAACAGACGCCAGTGCTATTTGTCCTGTGTATGGCAATGGCAGCGCAATAGTGACTCTTCTTACCAGAAAACAACTCTTGCTCATAGGACCAGAAACTGCATGTGATTCTACTCCATTTAGGACTGGGAAACCAACACTAGCTCGCCTTACAAGAAACACACTCTGCTTTTGAGAAAAGAGCATGCTTCTACTCTACTGTGTTTCCTATGGGGTCCAAACAGTGAGTTTGCTCAGAACAAGAAACTGTGCTTCCTACACACAGACCATATCTAGTTCAACTCTGCTTAGGAAACTGACAAGAACAGTAGCTCCTCTTCAGTCCAATACACTGTACTTGCTGGGAACAGACGCGAGTGCTATTTGCACTGTGTATGGCAATGGGAGCGCAATAGTGACTTCCTTACCAGAAAACAACTCTTGCTCGTAGGACCAGAAACTGCATGTGATTCAACTCCATTGAGGACTGGGAAACAAATGCTAGCTCGCTTTACAAGAAAAACACTCTGCTTTAGAGAAAAGAGCACTCTTCTACTCTACTGTGTTTCCTATGGGGTCCAAACAGTGAGCTTGCTCAGAACAAAAGAACTGTGCTTCCTACACACACGGGCCATATCTCGTTCAACTCTGCTTAGGAAACTGACAAGAACAGTAGCTCCTCTTCAGTCCAATACACTGTACTTGCTGGGAACAGACGCGAGTGCTATTTGCACTGTGTATGGCAATGGGAACGCAATAGTGACTTCCTTACCAGAAAACAACTCTTGCTCGTAGGACCAGAAACTGCATGTGATTCAACTCCATTTAGGACTGGGAAACAAATGCTAGCTCGCTTTACAAGAAACACACTCTGCTTTTGAGAAAAGAGCACTCTTCTACTCTACTGTGTTTCCTTTGGTGCCAGAACAGTGAGCTTGCTGAGAACAAAGAACTGTGCTTCCTACACACACGGGCCATATCTAGTTCAACTCTGCTTAGGAAACTGACAATAACAGTAGCTCCTCTTCAGTCCAATACACTGTACTTGCTGGGAACAGACGCGAGTGCTATTTGCACTGTGTATGGCAATTGGAGCGCAATAGTGACTCTTCTTACCAGAAAACAACTCTTGCTCGTAGGACCAGAAACTGCATGTGATTCAACTCCATTTAGGACTGGGAAACAAACGCTAGCTCGCCTTACAATAAACGCACTCTGCTTTTGAGAAAAGAGCACTCTTCTACTCTACTGTGTTTCCTATGGGGTCCGAACAGTGAGCTTGCTCAGAACAAAACAACTGTGCTTCCTACACACACGGACCATATCTAGTAAAACTCTGCTTAGGAACCTGACAAGAACAGTAGCTCCTCTTCAGTCCAATACTCTGTACTTGCTGGGAACAGACGCGAGTGCTATTTGTACTGTGTATGGCAAGGGGAGCGCAATAGTGACTTTTCTTACCAGAAAACAACTCCTGCTCTTAGGACCAGAAACTGCATGTGATTCAACTCCATTTAGGACTGGGAAACAAACGCTAGCTCGCCTTACGAGAAAGACACTCTGCTTTTGAGAAAAGAGCACTCTTCTACTCTACTGTGTTTCCTATGGTGTCCAAACAGTGAGATTGCTCAGAACAAATGAACTGTGCTTCCAAAATACACGGCCATATCTAGTTCAATTCTGCTTAGGAACCTGACACGAACAGTAGATCCTCTTCAGTCCAATACACTGTACTTGCTGGGAACAGACGCCAGTGCTATTTGTCCTGTGTATGGAAATGGCAGCGCAATAGTGACTTCCCTTACCAGAAAACAACTCTTGCTCGTAGGACCAGAAACTGCATGGGATTCAACTCCATTTAGGACTGGGAAACAAACGCTAGCTCGCCTTACAAGAAACACACTCTGCTTTAGATAAAGAGCACTTTTCTACTCTACTGTGTTTCCTATAGGGCCAGAACAGTGAGCTTGCTCAGAACAAAAGAACTGTGCTTCCTACACACACGGACCATATCTAGTTCAACTCTGCTTAGGAAACTGACAAGAACAGTAGCTCCTCTTCAGTCCAATTAACTGTACTTGTGGGGAACAGACGCGAGTGCTATTTGCACTGCGTATGGCAATTGGAGCACAATATTGACTCGTCTTACCAGAAAACAACTCTTGCTCATAGGACAAAAAACTGCATGTGACTCAACTCCACTTAGGACTGGGAAACAAACACTAGCTCGCCTTACAAGAAACACACTCTGTTTTGAGAAAAGAGCACTCTTCTACTCTACTGTGTTTCCTATAGGGCCAGAACAGTGAGCTTGCTCAGAAAAAATGAACTGTGCTTCCTACCCACACGGGCCTTATCTAGTTCAACTCTGCTTAGGAAACTGACAAGAACAGTAGCTCCTCTTCAGTCTGATACACTGTACTTGCTGGGAACAGACGCATGTGCTATTTGCACTGTGTATGGCAATGGGAGCGCAATAGTGACTTTACTTACCAGAAAACAACTCTTGCTCGTAGGACCAGAAACTGCATGTAATTCCACTCCATTTGGACTGGGAAACAAACGCTAGCTCTCCTTACAAGAAACACACTCTGCTTTAGAGAAAAGAGCACTGTTCTACTCTACTGTGTTTCCTATGGGGTCCAAACAGTGAGCTTGCTCAGAACAAAAGAACTGTGCTTCCTACACACACGGACCATATCTAGTTCAGCTCTGCTTAGGAAACTGACACGAACAGTAGCTCCTCTTCAGTCCAATACATTGTACTTGCTGGGAACAGATGCCAGTGCTATTTGTCCAGTGTAGGACAATGGCAGCGCAATATTGACTCTTCTTAACAGAATACAACTCTTGCTCGTAGGACCAGAAACTGCATGTGATTCAACTCCATTTAGGACTGGAAAACAAACGCTAGCTCGCCTTACGAGAAAGACACTCTGCTTTTGAGAAAAGAGCACTCTTCTACTCTACTGAGTTTCCTATGGGGTCCAAACAGTGAGCTTGCTCAGAACAAAAGAACTGTGCTTCCTACACACACCGACCATATCTAGTTCAACTCTGCTTAGGAAAATGACAAGAACAGTAGCTATTCTTCAGTCCGATACACTGTATTTGCTGGGAACAGAAGCGAGTGCTATTTGCACTGTGTATGGCAATGGGAGCTCAATAGTTACTTTCCTTACCAGAAAACAACTTTTGCTCGTAGGACCAGAAACTGCATGTGATTCAACTCCATTTAGGACTGGGAAACAAACGCTAGCTCGCCTTACAAGAAACACACTCTGCTTTAGAGAAAAGAGCACTCTTCTACTCTACTGTGTTTCCTATAGGGCCAGAACAGTGAGCTTGCTCAGAACAAAAGAACTGTGCTTCCTACACACACGGGCCATATCTAGTTCAACTCTGCTTAGGAAACTGACAAGAACAGTAGCTCCTCTTCAGTCCAATACACTGTACTTGCGGGGAACAGACGCGAGTGCTATTTGCACAGTGTATGGCTATTGGAGCACAATAGTGACTCGTCTTACCAGAAAACAACTCTTGCTCGTAGGACAAAAATCTGTATGTGATTCAACTCCATTTAGGACTGGGAAACAAATGCTAGCTCGCCTTACAAGAAACACAATCTGCTTTAGAGAAAAGAGCACTCTTCTACTCTACTGTGTTTCCTATGGTGTCCGAACAGTGAGCTTGCTCAGAACAAAAAAACTGTGCTTCCTACAAACACGGCCATATCTAGTTCAATTCTGCTTATAAACCTGACAAGAACAGTAGATCCTCTTCAGTCCAATACACTGTACTTGCTGGGAACAGACGCCAGTGCTATTTGTCCTGTGTATGGCAATGGCAGCGCAATAGTGACTCTTCTTACCAGAAAACAACTCTTGCTCATAGGACCAGAAACTGCATGTGATTCTACTCCATTTAGGACTGGGAAACCAACACTAGCTCGCCTTACAAGAAACACACTCTGCTTTTGAGAAAAGAGCATGCTTCTACTCTACTGTGTTTCCTATGGGGTCCAAACAGTGAGTTTGCTCAGAACAAGAAACTGTGCTTCCTACACACAGACCATATCTAGTTCAACTCTGCTTAGGAAACTGACAAGAACAGTAGCTCCTCTTCAGTCCAATACACTGTACTTGCTGGGAACAGACGCGAGTGCTATTTGCACTGTGTATGGCAATGGGAGCGCAATAGTGACTTCCTTACCAGAAAACAACTCTTGCTCGTAGGACCAGAAACTGCATGTGATTCAACTCCATTGAGGACTGGGAAACAAATGCTAGCTCGCTTTACAAGAAAAACACTCTGCTTTAGAGAAAAGAGCACTCTTCTACTCTACTGTGTTTCCTATGGGGTCCAAACAGTGAGCTTGCTCAGAACAAAAGAACTGTGCTTCCTACACACACGGGCCATATCTCGTTCAACTCTGCTTAGGAAACTGACAAGAACAGTAGCTCCTCTTCAGTCCAATACACTGTACTTGCTGGGAACAGACGCGAGTGCTATTTGCACTGTGTATGGCAATGGGAACGCAATAGTGACTTCCTTACCAGAAAACAACTCTTGCTCGTAGGACCAGAAACTGCATGTGATTCAACTCCATTTAGGACTGGGAAACAAATGCTAGCTCGCCTTACAATAAACGCACTCTGCTTTTGAGAAAAGAGCACTCTTCTACTCTACTGTGTTTCCTATGGGGTCCGAACAGTGAGCTTGCTCAGAACAAAACAACTGTGCTTCCTACACACACGGACCATATCTAGTAAAACTCTGCTTAGGAACCTGACAAGAACAGTAGCTCCTCTTCAGTCCAATACACTGTACTTCCTGGGAACAGAAGCGAGAGCTATTTGCTCTGGGTATGGCAATTTGAGCACAATAGTGACTCGTCTTACAAGAAAACAACTCTTGCTCGTAGGACCAAAAACTGCATGTGACTCAACTCCATTTAGGACTGGGAAACAAACGCTAGCTCGCCTTACAAGAAACACACTCTGCTTTAGAGAAAAGAGCACTTTTCTACTCTACTGTGTTTCCTATAGGGCCAGAACAGTGAGCTTGCTCAGAACAAAAGAACTGTGCTTCCTACACACACCGACCATATCTAGTTCAACTCTGCTTAGGAAACTGACAAGAACAGTAGATCCTCTTCAGTCCAATACACTGTACTTGCGGGGAACAGACACGAGTGCTATTTGCACTGTGTATGGCTATTGGAGCACAATAGTGACTTCCTTACCAGAAAACAACTCTTGCTCATAGGACCAGAAACTGCATGTGATTCAACTCCATTTAGGACTGGGAAACAAACGCTAGCTCGCCTTACAAGAAACACACTCTGCTTTTGAGAAAAGAGCACTGTTCTACTCTACTGTTTTTCCTATAGGGCCAGAACAGTGAGCTTGCTGAGAACAAAAGAACTGTGCTTCCTGCACACACGGGCCATATCTAGTTCAACTCTGCTTAGGAACGTGACAAAAACAGTAGCTACTCTTCAGTCCAATACACTGTACTTGCTGGGAACAGAAGCGAGTGCTATTTGCACTGTGTATGGCAATTGGAGCACAATAGTGACTCGTCTTACAAGAAAACAACTCTTGCTCGTAGGACCAAAAATTGCATGTGACTCAACTCCATTTAGGACTGGGAAACAAACGCTAGCTCGCCTTACAAGAAACACACTCTGCTTTAGAGAAAAGAACACTTTTCTACTCTACTGTGTTTCCTATAGGGCCAGAACAGTGAGCTTGCTCAGAACAAAAGAACTGTGCTTCCTACACACACCGACCATATCTAGTTCAACTCTGCTTAGGAAACTGACAAGAACAGTAGCTCCTCTTCAGTCCAATACACTGTACTTGCTGGGAACAGACGCGAGTGCTATTTGTCCTGTGTATGGCAAGGGGAGCGCAATAGTGACTTTTCTTACCAGAAAACAACTCCTGCTCTTAGGACCAGAAACTGCATGGGATTCAACTCCATTTAGGACTGGGAAACAAACGCTAGCTCGCCTTACAAGAAACACACTCTGCTTTAGATAAAGAGCACTTTTCTACTCTACTGTGTTTCCTATAGGGCCAGAACAGTGAGCTTGCTCAGAAAAAAAGAACTATGCTTCCTACCCACACGTGGCTTATCTAGTTCAACTCTGCTTAGGAAACTGACAAGAACAGTAGCTCCTCTTCAGTCTGATACACTGTACTTGCTGGGAATAGACGCATGTGCTATTTGCACTGTGTATGGCAATGGGAGCGCAATAGTGACTTTCCTTACCAGAAAACAACTCTTGCTCGTAGGACCAGAAACTGCATGTGATTCCACTCCATTTGGACTGGGAAACAAACGCTAGCTCTCCTTACAAGAAACACACTCTGCTTTAGAGAAAAGAGCACTGTTCTACTCTACTGTGTTTCCTATGGGGTCCAAACAGTGAGCTTGCTCAGAACAAAAGAACTGTGCTTCCTACACACACGGACCATATCTAGTTCAGCTCTGCTTAGGAAACTGACACGAACAGTAGCTCCTCTTCAGTCCAATACATTGTACTTGCTGGGAACAGATGCCAGTGCTATTTGTCCAGTGTAGGACAATGGCAGCGCAATATTGACTCTTCTTAACAGAAAACAACTCTTGCTCGTAGGACCAGAAACTGCATGTGATTCAACTCCATTTAGGACTGGAAAACAAACGCTAGCTCGCCTTACGAGAAAGACACTCTGCTTTTGAGAAAAGAGCACTCTTCTACTCTACTGAGTTTCCTGTGGGGTCCAAACAGTGAGCTTGCTCAGAACAAAAGAACTGTGCTTCCCACACACACCGACCATATCTAGTTCAACTCTGCTTAGGAAACTGACAAGAACAGTAGCTCCTCTTCAGTCCAATACACTGTACTTGCTGAAAACAGACGGGAGTGCTATTTGTCCTGTGTATGGCAATGGCAGCACAATAGTGACTATTCTTACCATAATACAACTCTTGCTTGTAGGACCAGAAACTGCATGTGATTCAACTCCATTTAGGACTGGGAAACAAACGCTAGCTCGCCTTACAAGAAACGCACTCTGCTTTTGAGAAAAGAGCACTCTTCTACTCTACTGTGTTTCCTATGGGGTCCAAACAGTGAGCTTGCTCAGAACAAAAGAACTGTGCTTCCTACACACACGGACCATATGTAGTTCAACTCTGCTTAGGAAACTGACAAAAACAGTAGCTCCTCTTCAGTCCAATACACTTTACTTGCTGGGAAAAGACGCGAGTGCTATTTGCCCTGTGTATGGCAATGGGAGCGCAAGAGTTTCTCTTCTTACCAGAAAACAACTCTTGCTCGTAGGACCAAAAACTGCATGTGACTCAACTCCATTTAGGACTGGGAAACAAACGCGAGCTCACCTTACAAGAAAAACACTCTGCTTTAGAGAAAAGAGCACTCTTCTACTCTACTGTGTTTCCTATGGGGTCCAAACTGTGAGGTTGCTCAGAACAAAAGAACTGTGCTTCCTACACACACGGGCCATATCTCGTTCAACTCTGCTTAGGAAACTGACAAGAACAGTAGCTCCTCTTCAGTCCAATACACTGTACTTGCTGGGAACAGACGCGAGAGCTATTTGCACTATGTATGGCAATGGGAGCGCAATAGTGACTTCCTTACCAGAAAACTACTCTTGCTCGTAGGACCAGAAACTGCATGTGATTCAATTCCATTTAGGACTGGGAAACAAATGCTAGCTCGCTTTACAAGAAACACACTCTGCTATTGAGAAAAGAGCACTCTTCTACTCTACTGTGTTTCCTATAGGGCCAGAACAGTGAGCTTGCAGAGAACAAAAGAACTGTGCTTCCTACACACACGGACCATATCTAGTTCAACTCTGCTTAGGAAACTGACAAGAACAGTAGCTCCTCTTCAGTCCAATACACTGTACTTGCTGGGAACAGACGCCAGTGCTATTTGCACTGTGTAAGGCAATTGGAGCACAATAGTGACTTCCTTACCAGAAAACAACTCTTGCTCATAGGACCAGAAACTGCATGTGATTCAACTCCATTTAGGACTGGGAAACAAACGCTAGCTCGCCTTACAAGAAACACACTCTGCTTTTGAGAAAAGAGCACTCTTCTACTCTACTGTGTTTCCTATGGGGTCTGAACAGTGAGCTTGCTCAGAACCAAAGAACTGTGCTTCCTACGCACACGGACCATATCTTGTTCAACTCTGCTGAGGAAACTGACAAGAACATTTGCTCCTAATCAGTCCAATACACTGTACTTGAAGGGAACAGACGCGAGTACTATTTGCACTGTGTATGGCATTTGGAGCGCAAGAGTTAGTCTTCTTACCAGAAAACAACTCTTGCTCGTAGGACCAAAAACTGCATGTGACTCAACTCCATTTAGGATTGGGAAACAAACGCGAGCTCACCTTACAAGAAAAACACTCTGCTTTAGAGAAAAGAGCACACTTCTACTCTACTGTGTTTCCTATGGGGTCCAAACAGTGAGCTTGCTCAGAACAAAAGAACTGTGCTTCCTACACACACGGGCCATATCTCGTTCAACTCTGCTTAGGAAACTGACAAGAACAGTAGCTCCTCTTCAGTCCAATACACTGTACTTGCTGGGAACAGACGCGAGTGCTATTTGCACTGTGTATGGCAATGGGAGCGCAATAGTGACTTCCTTACCAGAAAACAACTCTTGCTCGTAGGACCAGAAACTGCATGTGATTCAACTCCATTTAGGACTGGGAAACAAATGCTAGCTCGCTTTACAAGAAACACACTCTGCTTTTGAGAAAAGAGCACTCTTCTACTCTACTGTGTTTCCTTTGGTGCCAGAACAGTGAGGTTGCTGAGAACAAAGAACTGTGCTTCCTACACACACGGACCATATCTAGTTCAACTCTGCTTAGGAAACTGACAAGAACAGTAGCTCCTCTTCAGTCCAATACACTGTACTTGCTGGGAACAGACGCGAGTGCTATTTGCACTGTGTATGGCAATTGGAGCGCAATAGTGACTCTTCTTACCAGAAAACAACTCTTGCTCGTAGGACCAGAAACTGCATGTGATTCAACTCCATTTAGGACTGGGAAACAAACACTAGCTCGCCTTACAATAAACGCACTCTGCTTTTGAGAAAAGAGCACTCTTCTACTCTACTGTGTTTCCTATGGGGTCCGAACAGTGAGCTTGCTCAGAACAAAACAACTGTGCTTCCTACACACACGGACCATATCTAGTAAAACTCTGCTTAGGAACCTGACAAGAACAGTAGCTCCTCTTCAGTCCAATACACTGTACTTCCTGGGAACAGAAGCGAGAGCTATTTGCACTGTGTATGGCAATTTGAGCACAATAGTGACTCGTCTTACAAGAAAACAACTCTTGCTCGTAGGACCAAAAACTGCATGTGACTCAACTCCATTTAGGACTGGGAAACAAACGCTAGCTCGCGTTACAAGCTCGCGTTACAAGAAACACACTCTGCTTTAGAGAAAAGAGCACTTTTCTACTCTACCGTGTTTCCTATAGGGCCAGAACAGTGAGCTTGCTCAGAACAAAAGAACTGTGCTTCCTACACACACCGACCATATCTAGTTCAACTCTGCTTAGGAAACTGACAAGAACAGTAGATCCTCTTCAGTCCAATACACTGTACTTGCGGGGAACAGACACGAGTGCTATTTGCACTGTGTATGGCTATTGGAGCACAATAGTGACTTCCTTACCAGAAAACAACTCTTGCTCATAGGACCAGAAACTGCATGTGATTCAACTCCATTTAGGACTGGGAAACAAACGCTAGCTCGCCTTACAAGAAACACACTCTGCTTTTGAGAAAAGAGCACTCTTCTACTCTACTGTGTTTCCTGTGGGGTCCAAACAGTGAGCTTGCTCAGAACAAACAACTGTACTTCCTACACACACGGACCATATCTAGTAAAACTCTGCTTAGAAACCTGACAAGAACAGTAGCTCCTCTTCAGTCCAATACACTGTACTTTCTGGGAACAGACGCGAGTGCTATTTGCACTGTGTATGGCAATGGGAGCGCAATAGTGATTTTCTTACCAGAAAACAACTCTTGCTCGTAGGACCAGAAACTGCATGTGATTCAACTCCATTTAGGACTGGGAAACAAATGCTTGCTAGCCTTACAAGAAACACAATCTGCTTTAGAGAAAAGAGCACCCTTCTACTCTACTGTGTTTCAATAGGGTCCGAACAGTGAGCTTGCTCAGAACAAAAAAACTGTGCTTAATACACACACGGCCATATCTAGTTCAACTCTGCTTAGTAACCTGACAAGAACAGTAGATCCTCTTCAGTCCAATACACTGTACATGCTGGGAACAGACGCCAGTGCTATTTGCCCTGTGTATGACAATGGGAGCACAATAGTGACTCTTCTTACCAGAAAACAACTCTTGCTCGTAGGACCAGAAACTGCATGGGATTCAACTCCATTTAGGACTGGGAAACAAACGCTAGCTCGCCTTACAAGAAACACACTCTGCTTTTGAGAAAAGAGCACTCTTCTACTCTACTGTGTTTCCTGTATGGCCAGAACAGTGAGCTTGCTCAGAACAAAAGAACTGTGCTTCCTACACACACGGTCATATCTAGTCCAATTCTGCTTAGGAAACTGACAAAAATAATAGATCCTCTTCAGTCCAATACACTGTACTTGCTGGGAAGAGACGCGAGTGCTATTTGCCCTGTGTATGACAATGGGAGCGCAATAGTGACTCTTCTTACCATAAAACAACTCTTGCTCGTAGGACCAGAAACTGCATGAGATTCAACTCCATTTAGGACTGGGAAAGAAACGCTAGCTCGCCTTACAAGAAACACACTCTGCTTTAGAGAAAAGAGAACTTTCTACTCTACTGTGTTTCCTATAGGGCCAGAACAGTGAGCTTGCTCAGAACAAAAGAACTGTGCTTCCTACACACACGGGCCATATCTAGTTCAACTCTGCTTAGGAAACTGACAAGAACAGTAGCTCCTCTTCAGTCCAATACACTGTACTTGCTGGGAACAGACGCGAGTGCTATTTGCACTGTGTATGGCAGTGGGAGCGCAATAGTGTCTCTTCTTACCAGAAAAAAACTCTTGCTCGTAGGAGCAGAAACTGCATGTGATTCAACTCCATTTAGGACAGGGAAACAAATGCTAGCTCGCTTTACAAGAAACACACTCTGCTTTTGAGAAAAGAGCACTGTTCTACTCTAGTGTGTTTCCTATAGGGCTAGAACAGTGAGCTTGCTGAGAACAAAAGAACGGTGCTTCCTACACACACGGACCATATCTAGTTCAACTATGCTTTGGAAACTGAAAACAACAGTAGCTCCTATTCAGTCCAATACAATGTACACGATGGGAACAGACGCCAGTGCTATTTGCCCTGTGTATTTCAATGCGAGCACAATAGTGACTCTTCTTACCAGAAAACAACTCTTGCTCGTAGGACCAGAAACTGCATGCGATTCAACTCCATTTAGGACTGGGAAAGAAACGCTAGCTCGCCTTACAAGAAACACACTCTGCTTTTGAGAAAAGAGCAATCTTCTACTCTACTGTGTTTCCTATAGGGCCAGAACAGTGAGCTCTCTGAGAACAAAAGAACTGTGCTTCTTACACACACGGGCCATATCTAGTTCAACTCTGCTTAGGAAACTGACAAGAACAGTAGCTCCTCTTCAGTCCAATACACTGTACTTTCTGGGAACAGACGCGAGTACTATTTGCACTGTGTATGGCAATGGGAGCACAATAGTGATTTCCTTACCAGAAAACAACTCTTGCTCGTAGGACCAGAAACTGCATGTGATTCAACTCCATTTAGGACTGGGAAACAAATGCTAGCTAGCCTTACAAGAAACACAATCTGCTTTAGAGAAAAGAGCACCCTTCTTCTCTACTGTGTTTCCTATGGGATCTGAACAGTGAGCTTGCTCAGAACAAAAAAACTGTGCTTCCTACACACACGGCCATATCTAGTTCAACTCTGCTTAGGAACCTGACAAGAACAGTAGATCCTCTTCAGTCCAATACACTGTACATGCTGGGAACAGACGCCAGTGCTATTTGCCCTGTGTATGACAATGGGAGCACAATAGTGACTCTCCTTACCAGAAAACAACTCTTGCTCGTAGGACCAGAAACTGCATGTGATTCAACTCCATATAGGACTGGGAAACAAACGCTAGCTCGCCTTACAAGAAACACACTCTGCTTTTGAGAAAAGAGCACTCTTCTACTCTACTGTGTTTCCTATAGGGCCAGAACAGTGAGCTTGCTCAGAACAAAAAACCGTGCTTCCTACTCACACCACCATACCTAGATCAATTCTGCCTAGGAACCTGACAAGAACAGTAGATCCTCTTCAGTCCAATACACTGTACTGCTGGGAAGAGACAACAGTGCTATTTGTCCTGTGTAGGGAAATGGCAGCGCAATAGTGACTATTCTTACCATAAAACAACTCTTGCTCATAGGACCAGAAACTGCATGTGATTCAACTCCATTTAGGACTGGGAAAGAAACGCTAGCTCGCCTTACAAGAAACACACTCTGCTTTTGAGAAAAGAGCACACTTCTACTCTACTGTGTTTCCTATGGGGTCCAAACAGTGAGCTTGCTCAGAACAAAACAACTGTGCTTCCTACACACACCGCCATACCTAGTTCAATTCTGCTTAGGAACCTGACAAGAACAGTAGATCCTTTCAGTCCAATACACTGCACTGGCTGGGAACAGACGTGAGTGCTATTTTCCCTGTGTATGACAATGGGAGGGCAATAGTGACTCTTCTTACCAGAAAACAACTCTTGCTCATAGGACCAGAAACTGCATGCGATTCAACTCCATTTAGGACTGGGAAAGAAACGCTAGCTCGCCTTACAAGAAACACACTCTGCTTTTGAGAAAAGAGCAATCATCTACTCTACTGTGTTTCCTTGGTGTCCAAACAGTGAGCTTGCTCAGAACAAAACAACTGTCCTTCCTACACACACGGACCATATCTAGAAAAACTCTGCTTAGGAACCTGACAAGAACAGTAGCTCCTCTTCAGTCCAATACACTGTACTTTCTGGGAACAGACTCGAGTACTATTTGCACTGTGTATGGCAATGGGAGCACAATAGTGATTTCCTTACCAGAAAACAACTCTTGCTCGTAGGACCATAAACTGCATGTGATTCAACTCCATTTAGGACTGGGAAACAAATGCAAGCTAGCCTTACAAGAAACACAATCTGCTTTAGAGAAAAGAGCACCCTGCTACTCTACTGTGTTTCCTATGGGGTCTGAACAGTGAGCTTGCTCAGAACAAAAAAACTGTGCTTCCTACACACACGGCCATATCTAGTTCAACTCTGCTTAGGAACCTGACAAGAACAGTAGATCCTCTTCAGTCCAATACACTGTACATGCTGGGAAAAGACGCCAGTGCTATTTGCCCTGTGTATGACAATGGGAGCACAACAGTGACTCTCCTTACCAGAAAACAACTCTTGCTCGTAGGACAAGAAACTGCATGTGATTCAACTCCATATAGGACTGGGAAACAAACGCTAGCTCGCCTTACAAGAAACACACTCTGCTTTTGAGAAAAGAGCACTCTTCTACTCTACTGTGTTTCCTATAGGGCCAGAACAGTGTGCTTGCTCAGAACAAAAAACCGTGCTTCCTACTCACACCACCATACCTAGTTCAATTCTGCCTAGGAACCTGACAAGAACAGTAGATCCTCTTCAGTCCAATACACTGTACTGCTGGGAAGAGACAACAGTGCTATTTGTCCTGTGTAGGGAAATGGCAGCGCAATAGTGACTATTCTTACCATAAAACAACTCTTGCTCATAGGACCAGAAACTGCATGTGATTCAACTCCATTTAGGACTGGGAAAGAAACGCTAGCTCGCCTTACAAGAAACACACTCTGCTTTTGAGAAAAGAGCACTCTTCTACTCTACTGTGTTTCCTATGGGGTCCAAACAGTGAGCTTGCTCAGAACAAAACAACTGTGCTTCCTACACACACCGCCATACCTAGTTCAATTCTGCTTAGGAACCTGACAAGAACAGTAGATCCTTTCAGTACAATACAGTGCACTTGCTGGGAACAGACGTGAGTGCTATTTTCCCTGTGTATTACAATGGGAGGGCAATAGTGACTCTTCTTACCAGAAAACAACTCTTGCTCGTAGGACCAGAAACTGCATGAGATTCAACTCCATTTAGGACTGGGAAACAAACGCTAGCTCGCCTTACAAGAAACACACTCTGCTTTTGAGAAAAGAGCACTCTTCTACTCTACTGTGTTTCCTATAGGGCCAGAACAGTGAGCTTGCTCAGAACAAAAAAACTGTGCTTCCTACACACACGGCCATATCTAGTTCAACTCTGATTACGAACCTGACAAGAACAGCAGACCCTCTTCAGTGCAATACACTGTACATGCTGGGAACAGACGCCAGTGCTATTTGCCCTGTGTATGACAATGGGAGCACAATAGTGACTCTTCTTACCAGAAAACAACTCTTGCTCTTAGGACCAGAGACTGCATGTGATTCATCTCCATTTAGGACTAGGAAACAAACAAAAGCTCGCCTTACAAGAAACACACTCTGATTTAGAGAAAAAAGCACTCTTCTACTCTACTGTGTTTCCTAAGAGGTCTGAACAGTGAACTTGCTCAGAACAAAAGAACTGTGCTTCCTACACACACCGCCATACCCGGTTCAACTCTGCTTAGGAACCTGACAAGAACAGTAGATCCTCTTCAGTCCAATACACTGTACATGCTGAGAACAGACGCGAGTGCTATTTGCCCTGTGTATGACAATGGGAGCACAATAGTGACTCTTCTTACAAGAAAACAACTCTTGCTCGTAGGACCAGAGACTGCATGTGATACAACTCCAATTAGGACTAGGAAACAAACACTAGCTCGCCTTACAAGAAACACCCTCTGATTTAGAGAAAAAAGCACTCTTCTACTCTACTGTGTTTCCTAAGAGGTCTGAACAGTGAACTTGCTCAGAACAAAAGAACTGTGCTTCCTACACACGGCCATACCTAGTTCAATTCTGCTTAGGAACCTGACAAGAACAGTAGATCCTCTTCAGTCCAATACACTGTACTGCTGGGAACAGACAACAATGCTATTTGTCCTGTGTATGGCAATGGCAGCGCAATAGTGACTCTTCTTACCAGAAAACAACTCTTGCTCGTAGGACCAGAAACTGCATGCGATTCAACTCCATTTAGGACTGGGAAAGAAACGCTAGCTCGCCTTACAAGAAACACACTCTGCTTTTGAGAAAAGAGCAATCATCTACTCTACTGTGTTTCCTTGGTGTCCAAACAGTGAGCTTGCTCAGAACAAAACAACTGTGCTTCCTACACACACGGACCATATCTAGAAAAACTCTGCTTAGGAACCTGACAAGAACAGTAGCTCCTCTTCAGTCCAATACACTGTACTTGCTGGGAACAGACGCGAGTGCTATTTGCACTGTGTATGGCAATTGGAGCACAATAGTGACTCGTCTTACCAGAAAACAACTCTTGCTCGTAGGACAAAAAACTGCATGTGACTCAAGTCCATTTAGGACTGGGAAACAAACGCTAGCTCGCCTTACAAGAAACACACTCTGCTTTAGAGAAAAGAGCACTCTTCTACTCTACTGTGTTTCCTATAGGGCCAGAACAGTGAGCTTGCTCAGAACAAAAGAACTGTGCTTCCTACACACACGGGCCATATCTAGTTCAACTCTGCTTAGGAAACTGACAAGAACAGTAGCTCCTCTTCAGTCCAATACACTGTACTTTCTGGGAACAGACGCGAGTACTATTTGCACTGTGTATGGCAATGGGAGCACAATAGTGATTTCCTTATCAGAAAACAACTCTTGCTCGTAGGACCATAAACTGCATGTGATTCAACTCCATTTAGGACTGGGAAACAAATGCTAGCTAGCCTTACAAGAAACACAATCTGCTTTAGAGAAAAGAGCACCCTTCTACTCTACTGTGTTTCCTATGGGGTCCGAACAGTGAGCTTGCTCAGAACAAAAAAACTGTGCTTCCTACACACACGGCCATATCTAGTTCAACTCTGCTTAGGAACCTGACAAGAACAGTAGATCCTCTTCAGTCCAATACACTGTACATGCTGGGAACAGACGCCAGTGCTATTTGCCCTGTGTATGACAATGGGAGCACAACAGTGACTCTCCTTACCAGAAAACAACTCTTGCTCATAGGACCAGAAACTGCATGTGATTCAACTCCATATAGGACTGGGAAACAAACGCTAGCTCGCCTTACAAGAAACACACTCTGCTTTTGAGAAAAGAGCACTCTTCTACTCTACTGTGTTTCCTATAGGGCCAGAACAGTGAGCTTGCTCAGAACAAAAAACCGTGCTTCCTACTCACACCACCATACCTAGTTCAATTCTGCCTAGGAACCTGACAAGAACAGTAGATCCTCTTCAGTCCAATACACTGTACTGCTGGGAAGAGACAACAGTGCTATTTGTCCTGTGTAGGGAAATGGCAGCGCAATAGTGACTATTCTTACCATAAAACAACTCTTGCTCATAGGACCAGAAACTGCATGTGATTCAACTCCATTTAGGACTGGGAAAGAAACGCTAGCTCGCCTTACAAGAAACACACTCTGCTTTTGAGAAAAGAGCACTCTTCTACTCTACTGTGTTTCCTATGGGGTCCAAACAGTGAGCTTGCTCAAAACAAAACAACTGTGCTTCCTACACACACCGCCATACCTAGTTCAATTCTGCTTAGGAACCTGACAAGAACAGTAGATCCTTTCAGTCCAATACACTGCACTTGCTGGGAACAGACGTGAGTGCTATTTTCCCTGTGTATTACAATGGGAGGGCAATAGTGACTCTTCTTACCAGAAAACAACTCTTGCTCGTAGGACCAGAAACTGCATGAGATTCAACTCCATTTAGGACTGGGAAACAAACGCTAGCTCGCCTTGCAAGAAACACACTCTGCTTTTGAGAAAAGAGCATTCTTCTACTCTACTGTGTTTCCTATAGGGCCAGAACAGTGAGCTTGCTCAGAACCAAAGTACTGTGCTTCCTACAAATGGCCATACCTAGTTCAACTCTGCTTACGAACCTGACAAGAACAGTAGACCCT
This sequence comes from Peromyscus eremicus, assembly GCF_949786415.1. Classification (NCBI taxonomy): domain Eukaryota; kingdom Metazoa; phylum Chordata; class Mammalia; order Rodentia; family Cricetidae; genus Peromyscus; species Peromyscus eremicus. Next base: position 25,924 of record NW_026735160.1, read on the forward strand.
CTTCAGTCCAATACACTGTACATGCTGGGAACAGACACCAGTGCTATTTGCCCTGTGTATGACAATGGGAGCACAATAGTGACTCTTCTTACCAGAAAACAACTCTTGCTCGTAGGACCAGAGACTGCATGTGATTCATCTCCATTTAGGACTAGGAAACAAACAAAAGCTCGCCTAACAAGAAACACACTCTGATTTAGAGAAAAAAGCACTCTTCTACTCTACTGTGTTTCCTAAGAGGTCTGAACAGTGAACTTGCTCAGAACAAAAGAACTGTGCTTCCTACACACACCGCCATACCTAGTTCAACTCTGCTTAGGAACCTAACAAGAACAGTAGATCCTCTTCAGTCCAATACACTGTATATGCTGGGAACAGACGCGAGTGCTATTTGCCCTGTGTATGACAATGGGAGCACAATAGTGACTCTTCTTACAAGAAAACAACTCTTGCTCGTAGGACCAGAGACTGCATGTGATTCATCTCCATTTAGGACTAGGAAACATACACTAGCTCGCCTTACAAGAAACACCCTCTGATTTAGAGAAAAAAGCACTCTTCTACTCTACTGTGTTTCCTAAGAGGTCTGAACAGTGAACTTGCTCAGAACAAAAGATCTGTGCTTCCTACACACACGGCCATACCTAGTTCAATTCTGCTTAGGAACCTGACAAGAACAGTAGATCCTCTTCAGTCCAATACACTGTACTGCTGGGAACAGACAACAATGCTATTTGTCCTGTGTATGGCAATGGCAGCGCAATAGTGACTCTTCTTACCAGAAAACAACTCTTGCTCATAGGACCAGAAACTGCATGCGATTCAACTCCGTTTAGGACTGGGAAAGAAACGCTAGCTCGCCTTACAAGAAACACACTCTGCTTTTGAGAAAAGAGCAATCTTCTACTCTACTGTGTTTCCTTGGTGTCCAAACAGTGAGCTTGCTCAGAACAAAACAACTGTGCTTCCTACACACACGGATCATATCTAGAAAAACTCTGCTTAGGAACCTGACAAGAACAGTAGCTCCTCTTCAGTCCAATACACTGTACTTGCTGGGAACAGACACGAGTGCTATTTGCACTGTGTATGGCAATTGGAGCACAATAGTGACTCGTCTTACCAGAAAACAACTCTTGCTCGTAGGACAAAAAACTGCATGTGACTCAAGTCCATTTAGGACTGGGAAACAAACGCTAGCTCGCGTTATAAGAAACACACTCTGCTTTAGAGAAAAGAGCACTCTTCTACTCTACTGTGTTTCCTATAGGGCCAAAACAGTGAGCTTGCTCAGAACAAAAGAACTGTGCTTCCTACACACACGGGCCATATCTAGTTCAACTCTGCTTAGGAAACTGACAAGAACAGTAGCTCCTCTTCAGTCCAATACACTGTAATTTCTGGGAACAGACGCGAGTACTATTTGCACTGTGTATGGCAATGGGAGCGCAATAGTGATTTCCTTACCAGAAAACAACTCTTGCTCGTAGGACCAGAAACTGCCTGTGATTGTACTCCATTAAGGACTAGTTAACAAACGCTAGCTCGCCTTACAAGAAACACACTCTGGTTTTGAGAAAAGAGCACTCTTCTACTCTACTGTGTTTCCAATGGGGTCCAAACAGTGAGCTTGCTCAGAACAAAAGAACTGTGCTTCCTACACACACGGCCATATCTAGTTCAATTCTGATTAGGAAACTGACAAGAACAGTAGATCCTCTTCAGTCCAATACACAGTACTTGCTGGGAACAGACTCCAGTGCTATTTGTCCTGTGTATGGCAATGGCAGCACAATAGTGACTATTCTTACCATAAAACAACTCTTGCTCGTAGGACCAGAAACTGCATGTGATTCAACTCCATTTAGGACTGGGAAAGAAACGCTAGCTCGCCTTACAAGAAACACACTCTGCTTTAGAGAAAAGAGCACTTCCTACTCTACTATGTATCCTATAGGGCCAGAACAGTGAGCTTGCTCAGAACAAAGAACTGTGCTTCCTACACACACGGGCCATATCTAGTTCAACACTGCTTTGGAAACTGACAAGAACAGTAGCTCCTCTTCAGTCCAATACACTGTACTTGCTGGGAACAGACACGAGTGCTATTTGCACTGTGTATGGTAATGGGAGCGCAATAGTGACTTTCCTTACCAGAAAACAACTCTTGCTCGTAGGACCAGAAACTGTATGTGATTCAACTCCATTTAGGACTGGGAAACAAATGCTAGCTTGCCTTACAAGAAACACACTCTGCTTTTGAGAAAAGAGCACTGTTCTACTCTACTGTGTTTCCTATAGGGCCAGAACAGTGAGCTTGCTGAGAACAAAAGAACTGTGCTTCCTACACACACGGACCATATCTAGTTCAATTCTGCTTAGGACCCTGACAAGAACAGTAGATCCTCTTCAGTCCAATACACTGTACATGATGGGAACAGACGCCAGTGCTATTTGCTCTGTGTATTTCAATGGGAGCACTATACTGACTCTTGTTACCAGAAAACAACTCTTGCTCGTAGGACCAGAAACTGCATGTGATTCAACTCCATTTAGGACTGGGAAACAAACTCTAGCTCGCCTTACAAGAAACACACTCTGCTTTTGAGAAAAGAGCACTCTTCTACTCTATTGTGTTTCCAATGGGGTCCAAACAGTGAGCTTGCTCAGAACAAAAGAACTGTGCTTCCTACACACAGGCCATATCTCGTTCAACTCTGCTTAGGAAACTGACAGGAACAGTAGCTCCTCTTCAGTCTGATACACTGTACTTGCTGGGAACAGACACGAGTGTTATTTGCACTGTGTATGGCACTGGGAACGCAATAGTGACTTCCTTACCAGAAAACAACTCTTGCTCGTAGGACCAGAAACTGCATGGGATTCAACTCCATTTAGGACTTGGAAACAAACGCTAGCTCGCCTTAAAAGAAACACACTCTGCTTTTGAGAAAAGAGCACTCTTCTACTCTACTGGGTTTCCTATAGGGCCAGAACAGTGAGCTTGCTGAGAACAAAAGAACTGTGCTTCCTACACACAAGGCCATACCTAGTTCAATTCTGCTTAGGAACCTGACAAGAACAGTAGATCCTCTTCAGTCCAATACACTGTACATGCTGGGAACAGACGCAAGTGCTATTTGCCCTGTGTATGACAATGGGAGCACAATAGTGACTCTTCTTACCAGAAAACAACTCTTGCTCTTAGGACCAGAAACTGCATGGGATTCAACTCCATTTAGGACTGGGAAACAAACGCTAGCTCGCCTTACAAGAAACACACTCTGCTTTTGAGAAAAGAGCAATCTTCTACTCTACTGTGTTTCCTTGGTGTCCAAACATTGAGCTTGCTCAGAACAAAACAACTGTGCTTCCTACACACACGGACCATATCTAGTAAAACTCTGCTTAGGAACCTGACAAGAACAGTAGCTCCTTTTCAGTCCAATACACTGTACTTGCTGGGAACAGACGCGAGTGCTATTTGCACTGTGTATGGCAATTGGAGCACAATAGTGACTCGTCTTACCAGAAAACAACTCTTGATTGTAGGACAAAAAACTGCATGTGATTCAAATCCATTTAGGACTGGGAAACAAACGCTAGCTCGCCTTACAAGAAACACACTCTGCTTTAGAGAAAAGAGCACTCTTCTACTCTACTGTGTTTCCTATAGGGCCAGAACAGTGAGCTTGCTCAGAACAAAAGAACTGTGCTTCCTACACACACGGGCCATATCTAGTTCAACTCTGCTTAGGAAACTGACAAGAACAGTAGCTCCTCTTCAGTCCAATACACTGTACTTTCTGGGAACAGACGCGAGTGCTATTTGCACTGTGTATGGCAATGGGAGCGCAATAGTGATTTTCTTACCAGAAAACAACTCTTGCTCATAGGACCAGAAACTGCATGTGATTCAACTCCATTTAGGACTGGGAAACAAATGCTAGCTAGCCTTACAAGAAACACAATCTGCTTTAGAGAAAAGAGCACCCTTCTACTCTACTGTGTTTCAATAGGGTCCGAACAGTGAGCTTGCTCAGAACAAAAAAACTGTGCTTAATACACACACGGCCATATCTAGTTCAACTCTGCTTAGTAACCTGACAAGAACAGTAGATCCTCTTCAGTCCAATACACTGTACATGCTGGGAACAGACGCCAGTGCTATTTGCCCTGTGTATGACAATGGGAGCACAATAGTGACTCTTCTTACCAGAAAACAACTCTTGCTCGTAGGACCAGAAACTGCATGGGATTCAACTCCATTTAGGACTGGGAAACAAACGCTAGCTCGCCTTACAAGAAACACACTCTGCTTTTGAGAAAAGAGCACTCTTCTACTCTACTGTGTTTCCTGTAGGGCCAGAACAGTGAGCTTGCTCAGAACAAAAGAACTGTGCTTCCTACACACACGGTCATATCTAGTCCAATTCTGCTTAGGAAACTGACAAAAATAGTAGATCCTCTTCAGTCCAATACACTGTACTTGCTGGGAAGAGACGCGAGTGCTATTTGCCCTGTGTATGACAATGGGAGCGCAATAGTGACTCTTCTTACCATAAAACAACTCTTGCTCGTAGGACCAGAAACTGCATGAGATTCAACTCCATTTAGGACTGGGAAAGAAACGCTAGCTCGCCTTACAAGAAACACACTCTGCTTTAGAGAAAAGAGAACTTTCTACTCTACTGTGTTTCCTATAGGGCCAGAACAGTGAGCTTGCTCAGAACAAAAGAACTGTGCTTCCTACACACACGGGCCATATCTAGTTCAACTCTGCTTTGGAAACTGACAAGAACAGTAGCTCCTCTTCAGTCCAATACACTGTACTTGCTGGGAACAGACGCGAGTGCTATTTGCACTGTGTATGGCAGTGGGAGCGCAATAGTGTCTCTTCTTACCAGAAAACAACTCTTGCTCTTAGGACCAGAAACTGCATGTGATTCAACTCCATTTACGACTAGGAAACAAACGCTAGCTCGCCTTACAAAAACACACTCTGCTTTTGAGAAAAGAGCACTCTTCTACTCTACTGTGTTTCCTGTAGGGCCAGAACAATGAGCTTGCTCAGAACATAAGTACTGTGCTCCTACACACGGGCCATATGTAGTTCCACTCTGCTTAGGAAACTAACTAGAACAGTAGATCCTCTTCAGTCCGATACACTGTACTTGCTGGGAACAGACGCGAGAGCTATTTGTACTATGTATAGCAAGGGGAGCCCAATAGTGACTTTCCTTACCAGAAATCAACTCTTGCTCTTAGGACCAGAAACTGCACGTGATTCATCTCCTTTTAGGATTGGGAAACAAACGCTAGCTCGACTTTCAAGAAACACACTCTGCTTTTGAGAAAAGAGCACTCTTCTACTCTACTGTGTTTCCTATGGGGTCCGAACAGTGAGCTTGCTCAGAACAAAAGAACTGTGCTTCCTACACACACGGCCATATCTAGTTCAATTCTGCTTAGGAACCTGACAAGAACAGTAGATCCTCTTCAGTCCAAAACACTGTACTTGCTGGGATCAGACACCAGTGCTATTTGTCCTGTGTATGGCAATTGCAGCGCAATAGTGACTATTCTTACCATAAAACAACTCTTGATCCTAGGACCAGAAACTGCATGTGATTCCACTCCATTTAAGACTGGGACACAAACGCTAGCTCGCCTTACAAGAAACACACTCTGCTTTAGAGAAAAGAGCACTCTTCTACTCTACTGTGTTTCCTATGGGGTCCAAACAGTGAGCTTGTTCAGAACAAAAGAACTATGCTTCCTACACACACTGACCATATCTAGTTCAACTCTGCTTAGTAAACTGACAAGAACAGTAGCTCCTATTCAGTCCAATACACTGTACTTGCTGGGAAAAGACGCGAGTGCTATTTGTCTTGTGTAGGGCAATGGGAGCACAATAGTGACTTTCCTTACCAGAAAACAATTCTTGTTCGTAGGACCAGAAACTGCATGTGATTCAACTCCATTTAGGACTAGGAAACAAACGCTAGCTCGCCTTACAAAAACACACTCTGCTTTTGAGAAAAGAGCAGTCTTCTATTCTACTGTGTTTCCTATAGGGCCAGAACAGTGAGCTTGCTCAGAACATAAGAACTGCGCTTCTTACACACGGACCATAATTAGTTCCACTCTGCTTAGGAAACGGACAAGAACAGTAGCTCCTCTTCTGTCCGATACACTGTACTTGTTGGGAACAGACGCGAGAGCTATTTGCACTATGTATAGCAAGGGGAGCGCAATAGTGACTTTCCTTAACAGAAATCAACTCTTGCTCTTAGGACCAGAAACTGCATGTGATTCAACTCCATTTAGGACTGGGAAACAAACTCTAGCTCGCCTTACAAGAAACACACTCTGCTTTTGAGAAAAGAGCACTCTTCTACTCTACTGTGTTTCCTATGGTGTCCGAACAGTGAGCTTGCTCAGAACAAAAGAACTGTGCTTCCTACACACACGGCCATATCTAGTTCAATTCTGCTTAGGAACCTGACAAGAACAGTAGATCCTCTTCAGTCCAATACACTCTACTTGCTGGGAAGAGACGCCAGTGCTATTTGTCCTGTGTATGGCAATGGCAGCGCAATAGTGACTCTTCTTACCATAAAACAACTCATGCTCTTAGGACTAGAAACTGCATGTGATTCAACTGCATTTAGGACTGGGAAAGAAACGCTAGCTCGCCTTACAAGAAACACACACTGCTTTAGAGAAAAGAGCACTCTTCTACTCTACTGTGTTTCCTATAGGGCCAGAACAGTGAGCTTACTCAAAACAAAAGAACTGTGCTTCCTACACACGGGCCATAACTAGTTCAACTCTGCTTAGGAAACTGACAAGAACAGTAGCTCCTCTTCAGTCCGATACAGACACCAGTGCTATTTGCACTGTGTATGGCAATGGGAGCACAATAGTGACTTTCCTTACCAGAAAACAACTCTTGCTCATAGGACAAAAAACTGCATGTGACTCAACTCCATTTAGGACTGGGAAACAAACGCTAGCTTGCCTTACAAGAAACACACTCTGCTTTTGAGAAAAGAGCACTCTTCTACTCTACAGTGTTTCCTATGGGGTCAGAACAGTGAGCTTGCTCAGAACAAAGAACTGTGCTTCCTACACACACGGCCATATATAGTTCAATTCTGCTTAAGAACCTGACAAGAACAGTAGATCCTCTTCAGTCCAATACACTGTACTTGCTGGGAACAGACGCCAGTGCTATTTGTCCTGTGTATGGCAATGGCAGCACAATAGTGACTCTTCTCTCCAGAAAACAACTCTTGCTCGTAGGACCAGAAACTGCATGTGATTCAACTCCATTTAGGACTGGGAAACAAAAGCTAGCTCACCTCACATGAAACACACTCTGCTTTTGAGAAAAGAGCACTCATCTACTCTACTGTGTTTCCTATGTGTTCCGAAAAGTGAGCTTGCTCAGAACAAAACAACTGTGCTTTCTACACACACGGGCCATATCTAATTCAACTCTGCTTAGGAAACTGACAAGAACAGTAGATCCTCTTCAGTACAATACACTGTACTTGCGGCGAACAGACGCGAGTGCTATTTGCACTGTGTATGGCAATTGGAGCACAATAGTGACTTTCCTTACCAGAAAACAACTCTTTCTCGTAGGACCAAAAACTGCATGGGATTCCACTCCATTTAGGACTGGGAAACAAACGGTAGCTCGCCTTACAAGAAACACACTTTGCTTTTGAGAAAAGAGCACTCTTCTACTCTACTGTGTTTCCTATAGGGCCAGAACAGTGAGCTTGCTCAGAAAAAAAGAACTGTGCTTCCTACACACACGGGCCATATCTAGTTCAACTCTGCTTAGGAAACTGACAAGAACAGTAGCTCCTCTTCAGTCCAATACACTGTAATTGCTGGGAACAGACGGGAGGGCTATTTGCACTGTGTATGGCAATGGGAGCACAATGGTGACTTTAGTACCAGAAAACAACTCTCTCTCGTAGGACCAAAAACTGCATGTGATTCCACTCCATTTGGGACTGGGAAACAAACGGTAGCTCGCCTTACAAGAAACACACTCTGCTTTAGAGAAAAGAGCACTCTTCTATTCTACTGTGTTTCCTATGGGGTCCAAACAGTGAGCTTGCTCAGAACAAAAGAACTGTGCTTCCTGCAAACACGGACCATATCTAATTCAACTCTGCTTAGTAAACTGACAAGAACAGTAGCTCCTATTCAGTCCAATACACTGTACTTGCTGGGAAAAGACGCGAGTGCGATATGCCTTGTGTAGGGCAATGGGAGCACAATAGTGACTTTCCTTACCAGAAAACAATTCTTGTTCATAGGACAAGAAACTGCATGTGATTCAAATCCATTTAGGACTGGGAAACAAACGCCAGCTCGCCTTACAAAAACACACTCTGCTTTTGAGAAATAAGCACTCTTCTACTCTACTGTGTATCCTATAGGGCCACAAGAGTGAACTTGCTCAGAACATAAGAACTGTGCTTCCTACACACACGGCCATATTTAGTTCAATTCTGTTTAGGAACCTGAGAAAAACAGTAGATCCTCTTCATTACAATACACTGTACTTGCTGGGAACAGACGCCAGTGCTATTTGTCCTGTGTATGGCAATGGCAGCACAATAGTGACTCTTCTTACCATAAAACAACTCGTGCTCGTAGGACTAGAAACTGCATGTGATTCAACTCCATTTAGGACTGGGAAACAAACGTTAGCTCGCCTTACAAGAAACACATTCTGCTTTAGGGAAAAGAGCACTCTTCTACTCTACTGTGTTTCCTATAGGGCCAGAACAGTGAGCTTGCTCAGAACAAAAGAACTGTGCTTCCTACACACGGGCCATAACTAGTTCAACTCTGCTTAGGAAACTGAGAAGAACAGTAGCTCCTCTTCAGTCCAATACACTGTACTTGCTGGGAACAGACGCGAGTGCTATTTGCACTGTGTATGGCAATGGGAGCGCAATAGTGACTTTCCTTACCAGAAAACAACTCTTGCTCGTAGGAACAGAAACTGCATGGGATTCAACTCCATTTAGGACTGGGAAACAAATGCTAGCTCGCCTTACAAGAAACACACTCTGCTTTTGAGAAAAGAGAACTCTTCTACTCTACTGGGTTTACTATGGTGTTCGAACAGTGAGCTTGCTCAGAACAAAAGAACTGTGCTTCCTACACACACGGCCATATCTAGTTCAATTCTGCTTAGGAACCTGACAAGAACAGTAGATCCTCTTCAGTCCAATACACTGTACTTGCTGGGAACAGACGCCAGTGCTATTTGTCCTGTGTATGGCAATTGCAGCGCAATAGTGACTCTTCTTACCATAAAACAACTCATGCTCTTAGGACTAGAAACTGCATGTGATTCAACTCCATTTAGGACTGGGAAACAAACGCTAGCTCGCCTTACAAGAAACCCACACTGCTTTAGAGAAAAGAGCACTCTTCTACTTTACTGTGTTTCCTATAGGGCCAGAACAGTGAGCTTACTCAAAACAAAAGAACTGTGCCTCCTACACACGGGCCATAACTAGTTCAACTCTGCTTAGGAAACTGACAAGAACAGTAGCTCCTCCTCAGTCCGATACAGACACCAGTGCTATTTGCACTGTGTATGGCAATGGGAGCACAATAGTGACTTTCCTTACCAGAAAACAACTCTTGCTCATAGGACTAGAAACTGCATGTGATTCAACTCTTTTAGGAATGGGAAACAAGTGCTAGCTCGCCTTACATGAAACACACTCTGCTTTTGAGAAAAGAGCACTCTCCTACTCTACTGTGTTTCCTATGGGGTCCGAACAGTGAGCTTGCTCAGAACGAAAGAACTGTGCTTCCTACACACACGGGCCATATCTAGTTCAACTCTGCTTAGGAAATTGACAAGAACAGTAGCTCCTCTTCAGTCCAATACACTTTACTTGCAGGGAAGAGACGCGAGTGCTATTTGCACTGTGTATGGCAATTGGAGCACATTAGTGACTCGTCTTACCAGAAAACAACTCTTGCTTGTAGGACAAAAAACTGCATGTGACTCAACTCCATTTAGGACTGGGAAACAAACGCTAGCTCGCCTTACAAGAAACACACTCTGCTTTAGAGAAAAGAGCACTCTTCTACTCTACTGTTTTTCCTATGGGTTCCAAACAGTGAGCTTGCTCAGAACAAAAGAACTGTGCTTCATACACACACGGACCATATCTATTTCAACTCTGCTTAGGAAACTGACAAGAACAGTAGCTCCTCTTCAGTCCAATACACTGTACTTGCTGGGAAAAGACGCGAGTGCTATTTGCCTTGTGTAGGGCAATGGGAGTGCAATAGTGTCTTTTCTTACCAGAAAAAAACTCTTGTTCGTAGGACCAGAAACTGCATGTGATTCAACTCCATTTAGGACTAGGAAACAAACGCTAGCTTGCCTTACAAAAACACACTCTGCTTTTGAGAAAAGAACACTCTTCTACTCTACTGTGTTTCCTATAAGGCCAGAACAGTGAGCTTGCTCAGAACATAAGAACGGTGCTTCCTACACACACGGGCCATATCTAGTTCAACTCTGCTTAGGAAACTGACAAGAACAGTAGCTCTTCTTCAGTCCGATACACTGTACTTGCTGGGAACAGACGCGAGAGCTATTTGCACTATGTATCAAGGGGAGAGCAATAGTGACTTTCCTTACCAGAAAACAACTCTTGCTCTTAGGACCAGAAACTGCATGTGATTCAACTCCATTTAGGACTGGGAAACAAACGCTAGCTCGCCTTACAAGAAACACACTCTGCTTTTGAGAAAAGAGCACTCTTCTACTCTACTGTATTTCCTATGGTGTCCGAACAGTGAGCTTGCTCAGAACATAAGAACTGTGCTTCCTACACACACGGCCATATATAGTTCAATTCTGCTTAGGAACCTGACAAGAACAGTAGATCCTCTTCAGTCCAATACACTGTACTTGCTGGGAACAGACGCCAGTGCTATTTGTACTGTGTATGGCAATGGCAGCGCAATAGTGACTCTTCTTACCATAAAACAACTCTTGCTCTTAGGACAAGAAACTGCATGTGATTCAACTCCATTTAGGACTGGGAAACAAACTCTAGCTCGCCTTACAAGAAACACACTCTGCTTTTGAGAAAAGAGCACTTTTCTACTCTACTGTGTTTCCTATGGGGTCCGAACAATGAGCTTGCTCAGAACAAAAGAACTGTGCTTCCTACACACACGGCCATATATAGTTCAATTCTGCTTAGGAACCTGACCGGAGCAGTAGATCCTCTTCAGTCCAATACACTGTACTTGCTGGGAACAGACGCGAGTGCTCTTTGCACTGTGTATGGCATTTAGAGCACAATAGTGACTATTCTTACCAGAAAACAACTCTTGCTCCTAGGACCAAAAACTGTCTGTGACTCAACTCCATTTAGGACTGGGAAAAAACGCGAGCTGCCTTACAAGAAACACACTCTGCTTTATAGAAAAGAGCACTCATCTACTCTACTGTGTTTCCTGTAGGGCCAGAACAGTGAGCTTGCTCAGAACAAAAGAACTGTGCTTCCTACACACACGGCCATATCTCGTTCAAGTCTGCTTAGGAACCTGACAAGAACAGTAGATCCTCTTCAGTCCAATACACTGTACTTGCTGGGAACAGACGCCAGTGCTATTTGTCCTGTGTATGGCAATGGCAGCGCAATAGTGACTCTTCTTATCAGAAAACAACTCTTGCTCGTAGGACCAGAAACTGCATGTGATTCAACTCCATTTAGGACTGGGAAACAAACTCTAGCTCGCTTTACAAGAAACACACTCTGCTTTTGAGAAAAGAGCATTCTTCTACTCTACTGTGTTTCCTATGGGGTCTGAACAGTGAGCTTGCTCAGAAAAAAGGAACTGTGCTTCCTACACACACGGCCATATCTAGTTCAACTCTGCTTAGGAAACAAACAAGAACAGTAGCTCCTCTTCAGTGCAATACACTGTACTTGCTGGGAACAGACGCCAGTGCTATTTTTCCTGTGTATGGCAATGGCAGCGCAATAGTGACTCTTCTTACCAGAAAACAACTCTTGCTCGTAGGACCAGAAACTGCATGGGATTCAACTCCATTTAGGACTGGGAAACAAATGCTAGCTCGCCTTACATGAAACACACTCTGCTTTTGAGAAAAGAGCACTCTTCTACTCTACTGTGTTTCCTATGGGGTCCGAATAGTGAGCTTGCTCATAACGAAAGAACTGTGCTTCCTACACACACGGGCCATATCTAGTTCAACTCTGCTTAGGAAACTGACAAGAACAGTAGCTCCTCTTCAGTCCAATACACTTTACTTTCAGGGAACAGACGGGAGGGCTATTTGCACTGTGTATAGCAATTGGAGCACAATAGTGACTCGTTTTACCAGAAAACAACTCTTGCTCGTAGGACAAAAAAAAGCATGTGACTCAACTCCATTTAGAACTGGGAAACAAACGCTAGCTTACCTTACAAGAAACACACTCTGCTTTAGAGAGAAGAGCACTCTTCTACTCTACTGTGTTTCCTATGGGGTCCAAACAGTGAGCTTGCTCAGAACAAAAGAACTGTGCTTCCTATACACACGGACCATATCTAGTTCAACTCTGCTTAGGAAACTGACAAGAACAGTAGCTCCTTTTCAGTCCAATACAGTGTACTTGCTGGGAAAAGACGCGAGTGCTATTTGCCTTGTGTAGGGCAATGGGAGCGCAATAGTGACTTTCCTTATCAGAAAGAAACTCTTGTTCGTAGGACCAGAAACTGCATGTGATTCAACTCCATTTTGGACTAGGAAACACACGCTAGCTCGCCTTACAAAAACACACTCTGCTTTTGAGAAAAGAGCACTCTTCTACTCTACTGTGTTTCCTATAGGGCCAGAACAGTGAGCTTGCTCAGAACATAAGAATGGTGCTTCCTACACACACGGGACATATCTAGTTCAACTCTGCTTAGGAAACTGACAAGAACAGTAGCTCCTCTTCAGTCCGATACACTTTACTTGCTGGGAACAGACGAGAGTGCTATTTGCACTGTGTATGGCAATTGGAGCACAATAGTGACTCGTCATACCAGAACCCAACTCTTGCTCGTAGGACAAAAAACTGCATGTGACTCAACTCCATTTAGAACTGGGAAACAAACGCTAGCTCGCCTTACAAGAAACACACTCTGCTTTAGAGAAAAGAGCACTCTTCTACTCTACTGTTTTTCCTATGGTGTCCGAACAGTGAGCTTGCTCAGAACATAAGAACTGTGCTTCCTACACACACGGCCATATCTAGTTCAATTCTGCTTAGGAACCTGACAAGAACAGTAGATCCTCTTCAGTCCAATACACTGTACTTGCTGGGAACAGACGCCAGTGCTATTTGTACTGTGTATGACAATGGCAGCGCAATAGTGACTTTCCTTACCAGAAAACAACTCTTGCTCTTAGGACAAGAAACTGCATGTGACTCAACTCCATTTAGGACTGGGAAACAAACGCTAGCTCGCCTTATAAGAAACACACTCTGCTTTTCAGAAAAGAGCACTCTTCTACTCTACTGTGTTTCCTATGGGGTCCAAACAGTGAGCTTGCTCAGAACAAAGAACTGTGCTTTCTCCACACACGGGCCATATCTAGTTCAACTCTGCTTAGGAAACAAACAAGAACAGTAACTCCTCTTCACTCCAATACACTGTACTTGCGGGGAACAGACGCGAGTGCTATTTGCACTGTGTATGGCATTGGAGCACAATAGTGACTTGTCTTACCAGAAAACTACTCTTGCTCCTAGGACAAAAAACTGCATGTGACTCAACTCCATTTAGGACTGGGAAACAAACGCTAGCTCAACTTCCAAGAAACACACTCTGCTTTTGAGAAAAGAGCACTCTTCTACTCTACGGTGTTTCCTATGTGTTCCGAAAAGTGAGCTTGCTCAGAACAAAAAAACTGTGCTTCCTACACACATGGCAATATCTAGTTCAAGTCTGCTTAGGAACCTGACAAGAACAGTAGATCCTCTTCAGTCCAATACACTGTACTTGCTGGGAACAGACGCCAGTGCTATTTGTCCTGTGTATGGCAATGGCAGTGCAATTGTGACTCTTCTTACCAGAAAACAACTCTTGCTCATAGGACCAGAAACTCATGTGATTCCACTCCATTTAGGACTGGGAAACCAACTCTAGCTCGCTTTACAAGAAACACACTCTGCTTTAGAGAAAAGAGCACTCTTCCACTCTACAGTGTTTCCTATAGGGCCAGAACAGTGAGCTTGCTCAGAAAAAAAGAACTGTACTTCCTACACACACGGGCCACATCCAGTTCAACTCTGCTTAGGAAACTGAGAAGAACAGTAGCTCCTTTTCAGTCCAATACTCTGTAATTGCTGGGAAGAGACGGGAGGGCTCTTTGCACTGTGTATGGCAATGGGAGCGCAATAGTGACTTTCCTTACCAGAAAACAACTCTTGCTCAGAGGACCAGAAACTGCATGTGATTCCACTCCATTTAGGACTGGGAAACAAACGCTAGCTCGCCTTACAAGAAACACACTCTGCTTTAGAGAAAAGAGCATTCTTCTACTCTACTGTGTTTCCTATGGGGTCCAAACAGTGAGCTTGCTCAGAACAAAAGAACTGTGCTTCCTACACACACGGGCCATATCTAGTTCAACTCTGCTTAGGAAACTGACAAGAACAGTAGCTCCTCTTCAGTCCGATACCCTGTACTTGCTGGGAACAGACGTGAGAGCTATTAGCACTATGTATGGCAAGGGGAGCGCAATAGTGACTTTCCTTACCAGAAAACAACTCTTGCTCTTAGGACCAGAAACTGCATGTGATTCAACTCCATTTAGGACTGGTAAACAAACGATAGCTCGCCTTACAAGAAACACACTCTGCTTTAGAGAAAAGAGCACTCTTCTACTCTACTGTGTTTCCTATGGGGTCCAAACAGTGAGCTTGCTCAGAACAAAGAACTGTGCTTTCTCCACACACGGGCCATATCTAGTTCAACTCTGCTTAGGAAACAAACAAGAACAGTAGCTCCTCTTCACTCCAATACACTGTACTTGCGGGGAACAGACCCGAGTGCTATTTGCACTGTGTATGGCATTGGAGCACAATAGTGACTTGTCTTACCAGAAAACAACTCTTGCTCGTAGGACAAAAAACTGCATGTGACTCAACTCCATTTAGGACTGGGAAACAAACGCTAGCTCGCCTTACAAGAAAGACACTCTGCTTTTGAGAAAAGAGCACTCTTCTACTCTACTGTGTTTCCTATGGGGTCAGAACAGTGAGCTTGCTCAGAACAAAGAACTGTGCTTCCTACACACACGGCCATATATATTTCAATTCTGCTTAAGAACCTGACAAGAACAGTAGATCCTCTTCAGTCCAATACACTGTACTTGCTGGGAACAGACGCCAGTGCTATTTGTCCTGTGTATGGCAATGGCAGCACAATAGTGACTCTTCTCTCCAGAAAACAACTCTTGCTCGTAGGACCAGAAACTGCATGTGATTCAACTCCATTTAGGACTGGGAAACAAAAGCTAGCTCACCTCACATGAAACACACTCTGCTTTTGAGAAAAGAGCACTCTTCTACTCTACTGTGTTTCCTATGTGTTCCGAAAAGTGAGCTTGCTCAGAACAAAACAACTGTACTTTCTACACACGGGCCATATCTAGTTCAACTTTGCTTAGGAAACTGACAAGAACAGTAGATCCTCTTCAGTACAATACACTGTACTTGCGGCGAACAGACGCGAGTGCTATTTGCACTGTGTATGGCAATTGAAGCACAATAGTGACTTTCTTTACCAGAAAACAACTCTTGCCCGTAGGACCAAAAACTGCATGTGATTCCACTCCATTTAGGACTGGGAAACAAACGGTAGCTCGCCTTACAAGAAACACACTGTGCTTTTGAGAAAAGAGCACTCTTCTACTCTACTGTGTTTCCTATAGGGCCAGAACAGTGAGCTTGCTCAGAAAAAAAGAACTGTGCTTCCTACACACACGGGCCATATCTAGTTCAACTCTGCTTAGGAAACTGAGAAGAACAGGAGCTCCTCTTCAGTCCAATACACTGTAATTGCTGGGAACAGACGGGAGGGCTATTTGCACTGTGTATGGCATTGGGAGCACAATGGTGACTTTCCTTACCAGAAAACAACTCTTGCTCATAGGACCAAAAACTGCATGTGATTCCACTCCATTTAGGACTGGGAAACAAACGGTAGCTCGCCTTACAAGAAACACACTCTGCTTTAGAGAAAAGAGCACTCTTCTATTCTACTGTGTTTCCTATGGGGTCCAAACAGTGAGCTTGCTCAGAACAAAAGAACTGTGCTTCCTACAAACAAGGACCATATCTAATTCAACTCTTCTTATTAAACTGACATGAACAGTAGCTCCTATTCAGTCCAATACACTGTACTTGCTGGGAAAAGACGCGAGTGCTATATGCCTTGTGTAGGGCAATGGGAGCACAATAGTGACTTTCCTTACCAGAAAACAATTCTTGTTCATAGGACCAGAAACTGCATATGATTCAACTCCATTTAGGACTGGGAAACAAACGCCAGCTCGCCTTACAAAAACACACTCTGCTTTTGAGAAATAAGCACTCTTCTACTCTACTGTGTATCCTATAGGGCCACAAGAGTGAACTTGCTCAGAACATAAGAACTGTGCTTCCTACACACACGGCCATATTTAGTTCAATTCTGTTTAGGAACCTGAGAAAAACAGTAGATCCTCTTCATTACAATACACTGTACTTGCTGGGAACAGACGCCAGTGCTATTTGTCCTGTGTATGGCAATGGCAGCGCAATAGTGACTCTTCTTACCATAAAACAACTCGTGCTCGTAGGACTAGAAACTGCATGTGATTCAACTCCATTTAGGACTGGGAAACAAACGTTAGCTCGCCTTACAAGAAACACATTCTGCTTTAGGGAAAAGAGCACTCTTCTACTCTACTGTGTTTCCTATAGGGCCAGAACAGTGAGCTTGCTCAGTACAAAAGAACTGTGCTTCCTACACACGGGCCATAACTAGTTCAACTCTGCTTAGGAAACTGACAAGAACAGTAGCTCCTCTTCAGTCCGATACACTGTACTTGCTGGGAACAGACGAGAGTGCTATTTGCACTGTGTATGGCAATGGGAGCGCAATAGTAACTTTCCTTAACAGAAAACAACTCTTGCTCGTAGGACCAGAAACTGCATGTGATTCAACTCCATTTAGGACTGGGAAACAAAAGCTAGCTCACCTTACAAGAAACACACTCTGCTTTAGAGAAAAGAGCACTCTTCTACTCTACTGGGTTTCCTATAGGGTCCGAACAGTGAGCTTGCTCAGAACAAAAGGACTGTGCTTCCTACACACGGGCCATATCTAGTTCAACTCTGCTTAGGAAACTGACAAAAACAGTAGCTCCTCTTCAGTCTGATACACTGTACTTGCTGGGAACAGACGCGAGTGCTATTTGCACTGTGTATGGCAAAGGGAGTGCAATAGTGACTTTCCTTACCAGAAAACAACTCTTGCTCGTAAGAACAGAAACTGCATGTGATTCAACTCCATTTAGGACTGGGAAACAAATGCTAGCTCACCTTACATGAAACACAGTCTGTTTTTGAGAAAAGAGCACTCTTCTACTCTACTGTGTTTCCTATGGGGTCCGAACAGTGAGCTTGCTCAGAACAAAAGAACTGTGCTTCCTACACACATGGGCCATATCTAGTTCAACTCTGCTTAGGAAACTGACAAGAACAGTAGCTCCTCTTCAGTCCAATACACTGTACTTGCTGGGAACAGACTCGAGTGCTATTTGCCTTGTGTATGGCAATGGGAGCGCAATAGTGACATTCCTTACCAGAAAACAACTCTTGCTCGTAGGACCAGAAACTGCATGTGATTCAACTCCATTTAGGACTGGGAAACAAATGCTAGCTCGCCTTACATGAAACACACTCTGCTTTTGAGAAAAGAGCACTCTTCTACTCTACTGTGTTTCCTATGGGGTCCGAACAGTGAGCTTGCTCAGAACAAAAGAACTGTGCTTTCTACACACACGGGCCATATCTAGTTCAACTCTGCTTAGGAAACAAACAAGAACAGTAGCTCCTCTTCAGTCCGATACACTGTATTTGCGGGGAACAGACGTGAGTGCTATTTGAACTGTGTATGGCATTGGAGGACAATAGTGACTCGTCTTACCAGAAAACAACTCTTGCTCGTGGGACAAAAAACTGCATGTGACTCAACTCCATTTAGGACTGGGAAACAAACGCTAGCTCGACTTACAAGAACCACACTCTGCTTTTGAGAAAAGAGCACTCTTCTACTCTACTGTATTTCCTATGGTGTCTGAACAGTGAGCTTGCTCAGAACATAAGAACTGTGCTTCCTACACACACGCCCATATCTAGTTCAATTCTGATTAGGAACCTGACAAGAACAGTAGATCCTCTTCAGTCCAATACACTGTACTTGCTGGGAACAGACGCCAGTGCTATTTGTACTGTGTATGGCAATGGCAGCGCAATAGTGACTCTTCTTACCATAAAACAACTCTTGCTCGTAGGACCACAAACTACATGTGATTCCACTCCATTTAGGACTGGGAAACAAACGCTAGCTCGCCTTACAAGAAACACACTCTGCTTTTGAGAAAAGAGCACTCTTCTACTCTACTGTGTTTCTTATGGGGTCCAAACAGTGAGCTAGGTCAGAACAAAAGAACTGTGCTTCCTACACACATGGACCATATCTAGTTCAACTCTGCTTAGGAAACTGACAAGAACAGTAGCTCCTATTCAGTCCAATACACTGTACTTGCTGGGAACAGACGCGAATGCTATTTGCACTGTGTATGGCATTTAGAGCGCAATAGTGACTCTTCTTACCAGTAAATAACTCTTGCTCGTAGGACCAAAAACTCTCTGTGACTCAACTCCATTTAGGACTGGGAAAAAACGCGAGCTGGCCTTACAAGAAACACACTCTGCTTTAGAGAAAAGAGCACTCATCTACTCTACTGTGTTTCCTGTAGGGCCAGAACTGTGAGCTTGCTCAGAACAAAAGAACTGTGCTTCCTACACACACGGCCATATCTCGTTCAAGTCTGCTTAGGAACCTGACAAGAACAGTAGATCCTCTTCAGTCCAATACACTGTACTTGCTGGGAACAGACGCCAGTGCTATTTGTCCTGTGTAGGGCAATGGCAGCGCAATAGTGACTCTTCTTACCAGAAAACAACTCTTGCTCGTAGGACCAGAAACTGCATGTGATTAAACTCCATTTAGGACTGGGAAACAAACGCTAGCTCGCCTTACATGAAACACACTCTGCTTTTGAGAAAAGAGCACTCTTCTACTCTACTGTGTTTCCTATGGGGTCCGAGGAGTGAGCTTGCTCAGAACAAAAGAACTGTGCTTTCTACACACACGGGCCATATCTAGTTCAACTCTGCTTAGGAAACTGCAAGAACAGTAGCTCCTCTTCAGTCCGATACACTGTACTTGCTGGGAACAGACGCGAGTGCTATTTGCACTGTGTATGGCAATGGGAGTGCAATAGTGACTTTCCTTACCAGAAAACAACTATTGCTCGTAGGACCAGAAACTGCATGTGATTCAACTCCATTTAGGACTGGGAAATAAATGCTAGCTCGCCTTACTAGAAACACACTCTGCTTTTGAGAAAAGAGCACTCTTCTACTCTACTGTGTTTCCTATGGGGTCCGAACAGTGAGCTTGCTCAGAACAAAAGAACTGTGCTTTCTACACACACGGGCCATATCTAGTTCACCTCTGCTTAGGAAACAAACAAGAACAGTAGCTCCTCTTCAGTCCGATACACTGTACTTGCGGGGAACAGACGCGAGTGCTATTTGCACTGTGTATGGCATTGGAGCACAATAGTGACTCGTCTTACCAGAAAACAACTCTTGCTCGTAGGACAAAAAAACTGCATGTGACTCAACTCCATTGAGGACTGGGAAACAAACGCTAGCTCGACTTACAAGAAACACACTCTGCTTTTGAGAAAAGAGCACTCTTCTACTCTACTGTGTTTCCTATGGGGTCCGAACAGTGAGCTTGCTCAGAACAAAAGAACTGTGCTTCCTACACACACGGCCATATCTAGTTCAATTCTGCTTAGGAACCTGACAAGAACAGTAGATCCTCTTCAGTCCAATACACTGTACTTGCTGGGAACAGACGCCAGTGCTATTTGTCCTGTGTATAGCAATGGCAGCGCAATAGTGACTCTTCTTAACAGAAAACAACTCTTGCTTGTAGGACCAGAAACTGCATGTGATTCAACTCCATTTAGGACTGGGAAACAAAAGCTAGCTCACCTTCCAAGAAACACACTCTGCTTTAGAGAAAAGAGCACTCTTCTACTCTACTGTGTTTCCTATAGGGCCAGAACAGTGAGCTTGCTCAGAACAAAAGAACTGTGCTTCCTGCACACGGGCCATAATTAGTTCAACTCTGCTTAGGAAACTGACAAGAACAGTAGCTCCTCTTCAGTCCGATACACTGTACTTGCTGGGAACAGACGCGAGGGCTATTTGCACTGTGTATGTCAATGGGAGCGCAATAGTGACTTTCCTTACCAGAAAACAACTCTTGCTCGTAGGACCAGAAACTGCATGTGATTCAACTCCATTTAGGACTGGGAAACAAAAGCTAGCTCACCTTACAAGAAACACACTCTGCTTTAGAGAAAAGAGCACTCTTCTACTCTACTGTGTTTCCTTTAGGGCCAGAACAGTGAGCTTGCTCAGAACAAAAGAACTGTGCTTCCTACACAAGGGCCATATTTAGTTCAACTCTGCTTAGGAAACTGACAAGAACAGTAGCTCCTCTTCAGTCCGATACAGTGTACTTGCTGGGAACAGACGCGAGTGCTATTTGCACTGTGTATGTCAATGGGAGCGCAATAGTGACTTTCCTTACCAGAAAAAAACTCTTGCTCGTAAGACCAGAAACTGCATGAGATTCAACTCCATTTAGGACTGGGAAACAAATGCTAGCTCGCCTTACATGAAACACACTCTGCTTTTGAGAAAAGAGCACTCTTCTACTCTACTGTGTTTCCTATGGGGTCCAAACAGTGAGCTTGCTCAGAACAAAAGAACTGTGCTTCCTACACACATGGGCCATATCTAGTTCAACTCTGCTTAGGAAACTGACAAGAACAATAGCCCCTCTTCCTTCCAATACACTGTACTTGCAGGGAACAGACGTGAGAGCTATTTGCACTGTGTATGGGAATTGGAGCACAATAGTGACTTGTCTTACCAGAAAACAACTATTGCTCGTAGGACAAAAAACTGCATGTGACTCAACTCCATTTAGGACTAGGAAACAAACGCTAGCTCAACTTCCAAGAAACACAGTCTGCTTTTGAGAAAAGAGCACTCTTCTACTCTACTGTGTTTCCTATAGAGCCAGAAGAGTGAACTTGCTCAGAACATTAGAACTGTGCTTCCTACACACACGGCCATATCTAGTTCAATTCTGCTTAGGAACCTGACAAGACCAGTAGATCCTCTTCTGTACAATACACTGTACTTGCTGGGAACAGACGCCAGTGCTATTTGTCCTGTGTATGGCAATGGCAGCGCAATAGTGACTCTTCTTACCATAAAACAACTCTTGCTCATAGGACTAGAAACTGCATGTGATTCAACTCCATTTAGGACTGGGAAACAAACGCTAGCTTGCCTTACAAGAAACACACTCTACTATTGGGAAAAGAGCACTCTTCTACTCTATTGTGTTTCCTATAGGGCCAGAACAGTGAGCTTGCTCAGAACAAAAGAACTGTGCTTCCTGCACACGGGTCATAATTAGTTCAACTCTGCTTAGGAAACTGACAAGAACAGTAGCTCCTCTTCAGTCCGATACACTGTACTTGCAGGGAACAGACGCGAGTGCTATTTGCACTGTGTATGTCAATGGGAGCGCAATAGTGACTTTCCTTACCAGAAAACAACTCTTGCTCGTAGGACCAGAAACTGCATGTGATTCAACTCCATTTAGGACTGGGAAACAAAAGCTAGCTCACCTTACAAGAAACACACTCTGCTTTAGAGAAAAGAGCACTCTTCTACTCTACTGTGTTTCCTTTAGGGCCAGAACAGTGAGCTTGCTCAGAACAAAAGAACTGTGCTTCCTACACAAGGGCCATATCTAGTTCAACTCTGCTAAGGAAACTGACAAGAAAAGTAGCTCCTCTTCAGTCCGATACAGTGTACTTGCTGGGAACAGACGCGAGTGCTATTTGCACTGTGTATGTCAATGGGAGCGCAATAGTGACTTTCCTTGCCAGAAAACAACTCTTGCTCGTAAGACCAGAAACTGCATGAGATTCAACTCCATTTAGGACTGGGAAACAAATGCTAGCTCGCCTTACATGAAACACACTCTGCTTTTGAGAAAAGAGCACTCTTCTACTCTACTGTGTTTCCTATGGGGTCCGAACAGTGAGCTTGCTCAGAACAAAAGAACTGTGCTTCCTACACACACGGGCCATATCTAGTTCAACTCTGCTTAGTAATCTGACAAGAACAATAGCTCCTCTTCCTTCCAATACACTGTACTTGCAGGGAACAGACGCGTGTGCTATTTGCACTGTGTATGGCAATTGGAGCACAATAGTGACTTGTCTTACCAGAAAACAACTCTTGCTCGTAGGACAAAAAACTGCATGTGACTCAACTCCATTTTGGACTAGGAAACAATCGCTAGCTCGACTTCCAAGAAACACACTCTGCTTTTGAGAAAAGAGCACTCTTCTACTCTACTGTGTTTCCTATGGGGTCCGAACAGTGAGCTTGCTCAGAACAAAAGAACTGTGCTTCCTACACACACGGCCATATCTAGTTCAAGTCTGCTTAGGAACCTGACAAGAACAGTATATCCTCTTGAATCCAATACACTGTACTTGCTGGGAACTGACGCCAGTGCTATTTGTCCTGTGTATGGCAATGGCAGCGCAATAGTGACTCTTCTTACCAGAAAACAATTCTTGCTCGTAGGACCAGAAACTGCATGTGATTAAACTCCATTTAGGACTGGGAAACAAACTCTAGCTCGCTTTACAAGAAACACACTTTGCTTTTGAGAAAAGAGCACTCTCCTTCTCTACTGTGTTTCCTATAGGGCCAGAACAGTGAGCTTGCTCAGAAAAAAAGAACTGTGCTTCCTACACACACGGGCCATATCTAGTTCAAGTCTGCTTAGGAAACTGAGAAGAACAGTAGCTCCTCTTCAGTCCAATACACTGTAATTGCTGGGAACAGACGGGAGGGCTATTTGCACTGTGTATGGCAAAGGGAGCACAATGGTGACTTTCCTTACCAGAAAACAACTCTTGCTCGTAGGACCAGAAACTGCATGTGATTCCACTCCATTTAGGACTGGGAAACAAACGGTAGCTCGCCTTACAAGAAACACACTCTGCTTTAGAGAAAAGAGCACTCTTCTATTCTACTGTGTTTCCTATGGGGTCCAAACAGTGAGCTTGCTCAGAACAAAAGAACTGTGCTTCCTACAAAAACGGACCATATCTAGTTCAACTCTGCTTAGTAAACTGACAAGAACAGTAGCTCCTATTCAGTCCAATACACTGTACTTGCTGGGAAAAGACGCCAGTGCTATTTGTCCTGTGTATGGCAATGGCAGCTCAATAGTGACTCTTCTTACCAGAAAACAACTCTTGCTCGTAGGACCAGAAACTGCATGTGATTCAACTCCATTTAGGACTGGAAAACAAACTCTAGCTCGCTTTACAAGAAACACACTCTGCTTTTGAGAAAAGAGCACTCTTCTACTCTACTGTGTTTCCTATAGGGCCAGAACAGTGTGCTTGCTCAGAAAAAAAGAACTGTACTTCCTACAAACACGGGCCATATCTAGTTCAACTCTGGTTAGGAAACTGAGAAGAAAAGTAGCTCCTTTTCAGTCCAATACAATGTACATGGTGGGAACAGACGCCAATGCTATTTGCCCTGTGTATGGCAATGGGAGCGCAATAGTGACTCTTCTTACCAGAAAACAACTCTTGCTAGTAGGACCAGAAACTGCATGTGATTCAACTCCATTTAGGACTGGGAAACGAAAGCTAGCTCACCTTACAAGAAACACACTCTGCTTTAGAAAAAGAGCACTCTTCTACTCTACTGTGGTTCCTATAGGGTCCGAACAGTGAGCTTGCTCAGAACAAAAGGACTGTGCTTCCTACACACGGGCCATATCTAGTTCAACTCTGCTTAGGAAACTGACAAGAACAGTAGCTCCTCTTCAGTCTGATACACTGTACTTGCTGGGAACAGACGCGAGAGCTATTTGCACTGTGTATGGCAAAGGGAGTGCAATAGTGACTTTCCTTACCAGAAAACAACTCTTGCTCGTAAGACCAGAAACTGCATGTGATTCAACTCCATTTATGACTGGGAAACAAATGCTAGCTCACCTTACATGAAACACACTCTGTTTTTGAGAAAAGAGCACTCTTCTACTCTACTGTGTTTCCTATGGGGTCCGAACAGTGAGCTTGCTCAGAACAAAAGAACTGTGCTTCCTACACACACGGGCCATATCTAGTTCAACTCTGCTTAGGAAACTGACAAGAACAGTAGCTCCTCTTCGGTCCAAAACACTGTACTTGCAGGGAACAGACGCGAGTGCTATTTGCACTGTGTATGGCAATTGGAGCACAATAGTGACATGTCTTACCAAAAAACAACTCTTGCTCGTAGGAAAAAAACTGCATGTGACTCAACTCCATTTAGGACTGGGAAACAAATGCTAGCTCGACTTACAAGAACCACACTCTGCTTTTGAGAAAAGAGCACTCTTCTACTCTACTGTATTTCCTATGGTGTCTGAACAGTGAGCTTGCTCAGAACATAAGAACTGTGCTTCCTACACACACGCCCATATCTAGTTCAATTCTGATTAGGAACCTGACAAGAACAGTAGATCCTCTTCAGTCCAATACACTGTACTTGCTGGGAACAGACGCCAGTGCTATTTGTACTGTGTATGGCAATGGCAGCGCAATAGTGACTCTTCTTACCATAAAACAACTCTTGCTCGTAGGACCACAAACTACATGTGATTCCACTCCATTTAGGACTGGGAAACAAACGCTAGCTCGCCTTACAAGAAACACACTCTGCTTTTGAGAAAAGAGCACTCTTCTACTCTACTGTGTTTCTTATGGGGTCCAAACAGTGAGCTAGGTCAGAACAAAAGAACTGTGCTTCCTACACACATGGACCATATCTAGTTCAACTCTGCTTAGGAAACTGACAAGAACAGTAGCTCCTATTCAGTCCAATACACTGTACTTGCTGGGAACAGACGCGAATGCTATTTGCACTGTGTATGGCATTTAGAGCGCAATAGTGACTCTTCTTACCAGTAAATAACTCTTGCTCGTAGGACCAAAAACTCTCTGTGACTCAACTCCATTTAGGACTGGGAAAAAACGCGAGCTGCCCTTACAAGAAACACACTCTGCTTTAGAGAAAAGAGCACTCATCTACTCTACTGTGTTTCCTGTAGGGCCAGAACTGTGAGCTTGCTCAGAACAAAAGAACTGTGCTTCCTACACACACGGCCATATCTCGTTCAAGTCTGCTTAGGAACCTGACAAGAACAGTAGATCCTCTTCAGTCCAATACACTGTACTTGCTGGGAACAGACGCCAGTGCTATTTGTCCTGTGTAGGGCAATGGCAGCGCAATAGTGACTCTTCTTACCAGAAAACAACTCTTGCTCGTAGGACCAGAAACTGCATGTGATTAAACTCCATTTAGGACTGGGAAACAAACGCTAGCTCGCCTTACATGAAACACACTCTGCTTTTGAGAAAAGAGCACTCTTCTACTCTACTGTGTTTCCTATGGGGTCCGAGGAGTGAGCTTGCTCAGAACAAAAGAACTGTGCTTTCTACACACACGGGCCATATCTAGTTCAACTCTGCTTAGGAAACTGCAAGAACAGTAGCTCCTCTTCAGTCCGATACACTGTACTTGCTGGGAACAGACGCGAGTGCTATTTGCACTGTGTATGGCAATGGGAGTGCAATAGTGACTTTCCTTACCAGAAAACAACTATTGCTCGTAGGACCAGAAACTGCATGTGATTCAACTCCATTTAGGACTGGGAAATAAATGCTAGCTCGCCTTACTAGAAACACACTCTGCTTTTGAGAAAAGAGCACTCTTCTACTCTACTGTGTTTCCTATGGGGTCCGAACAGTGAGCTTGCTCAGAACAAAAGAACTGTGCTTTCTACACACACGGGCCATATCTAGTTCACCTCTGCTTAGGAAACAAACAAGAACAGTAGCTCCTCTTCAGTCCGATACACTGTACTTGCGGGGAACAGACGCGAGTGCTATTTGCACTGTGTATGGCATTGGAGCACAATAGTGACTCGTCTTACCAGAAAACAACTCTTGCTCGTAGGACAAAAAAACTGCATGTGACTCAACTCCATTGAGGACTGGGAAACAAACGCTAGCTCGACTTACAAGAAACACACTCTGCTTTTGAGAAAAGAGCACTCTTCTACTCTACTGTGTTTCCTATGGGGTCCGAACAGTGAGCTTGCTCAGAACAAAAGAACTGTGCTTCCTACACACACGGCCATATCTAGTTCAATTCTGCTTAGGAACCTGACAAGAACAGT
The DNA here is from genome assembly GCF_949786415.1 of Peromyscus eremicus. Classification (NCBI taxonomy): domain Eukaryota; kingdom Metazoa; phylum Chordata; class Mammalia; order Rodentia; family Cricetidae; genus Peromyscus; species Peromyscus eremicus. Next base: position 52,699 of record NW_026735160.1, read on the forward strand.
AGATCCTCTTCAGTCCAATACACTGTACTTGCTGGGAACAGACGCCAGTGCTATTTGTCCTGTGTATAGCAATGGCAGCGCAATAGTGACTCTTCTTAACAGAAAACAACTCTTGCTTGTAGGACCAGAAACTGCATGTGATTCAACTCCATTTAGGACTGGGAAACAAAAGCTAGCTCACCTTCCAAGAAACACACTCTGCTTTAGAGAAAAGAGCACTCTTCTACTCTACTGTGTTTCCTATAGGGCCAGAACAGTGAGCTTGCTCAGAACAAAAGAACTGTGCTTCCTACACACGGGCCATATCTAGTTCAACTCTGCTTAGGAAACTGACAAGAACAGTAGCTCCTCTTCAGTCCGATACACTGTACTTGCTGGGAACATACGCGAGTGCAATTTGCACTGTGTATGTCAATGGGAGCACAATAGTGACTTTCCTTACCAGAAAACAACTCTTGCTCGTAAGACCAGAAACTGCATGAGATTCAACTCCATTTAGGACTGGGAAACAAATGCTAGCTCGCCTTACATGAAACACACTCTGCTTTTGAGAAAAGAGCACTCTTCTACTCTACTGTGTTTCCTATGGGGTCCAAACAGTGAGCTTGCTCAGAACAAAAGAACTGTGCTTCCTACACACATGGGCCATATCTAGTTCAACTCTGCTTAGGAAACTGACAAGAACAATAGCCCCTCTTCCTTCCAATACACTGTACTTGCAGGGAACAGACGTGAGAGCTATTTGCACTGTGTATGGGAATTGGAGCACAATAGTGACTTGTCTTACCAGAAAACAACTATTGCTCGTAGGACAAAAAACTGCATGTGACTCAACTCCATTTAGGAATAGGAAACAAACGCTAGCTCAACTTCCAAGAAACACAGTCTGCTTTTGAGAAAAGAGCACTCTTCTACTCTACTGTGTTTCCTATAGAGCCAGAAGAGTGAACTTGCTCAGAACATTAGAACTGTGCTTCCTACACACACGGCCATATCTAGTTCAATTCTGCTTAGGAACCTGACAAGAACAGTAGATCCTCTTCTGTACAATACACTGTACTTGCTGGGAACAGACGTCAGTGCTATTTGTCCTGTGTATGGCAATGGCAGCGCAATAGTGACTCTTCTTAACATAAAACAACTCTTGCTCGTAGGACTAGAAACTGCATGTGATTCAACTCCATTTAGGACTGGGAAACAAACGCTAGCTTGCCTTACAAGAAACACAATCTACTATTGGGAAAAGAGCACTCTTCTACTCTATTGTGTTTCCTATAGGGCCAGAACAGTGAGCTTGCTCAGAACAAAAGAACTGTGCTTCCTGCACACGGGCCATAATTAGTTCAACTCTGCTTAGGAAACTGACAAGAACAGTAGCTCCTCTTCAGTCCGATACACTGTACTTGCTGGGAACAGACGCGAGGGCTATTTGCACTGTGTATGTCAATGGGAGCGCAATAGTGACTTTCCTTACCAGAAAACAACTCTTGCTCGTAGGACCAGAAACTGCATGTGATTCAACTCCATTTAGGACTGGGAAACAAAAGCTAGCTCACCTTACAAGAAACACACTCTGCTTTAGAGAAAAGAGCACTCTTCTACTCTACTGTGTTTCCTTTAGGGCCAGAACAGTGAGCTTGCTCAGAACAAAAGAACTGTGCTTCCTACACAAGGGCCATATTTAGTTCAACTCTGCTTAGGAAACTGACAAGAACAGTAGCTCCTCTTCAGTCCGATACAGTGTACTTGCTGGGAACAGACGCGAGTGCTATTTGCACTGTGTATGTCAATGGGAGCGCAATAGTGACTTTCCTTACCAGAAAAAAACTCTTGCTCGTAAGACCAGAAACTGCATGAGATTCAACTCCATTTAGGACTGGGAAACAAATGCTAGCTCGCCTTACATGAAACACACTCTGCTTTTGAGAAAAGAGCACTCTTCTACTCTACTGTGTTTCCTATGGGGTCCAAACAGTGAGCTTGCTCAGAACAAAAGAACTGTGCTTCCTACACACATGGGCCATATCTAGTTCAACTCTGCTTAGGAAACTGACAAGAACAATAGCCCCTCTTCCTTCCAATACACTGTACTTGCAGGGAACAGACGTGAGAGCTATTTGCACTGTGTATGGGAATTGGAGCACAATAGTGACTTGTCTTACCAGAAAACAACTATTGCTCGTAGGACAAAAAACTGCATGTGACTCAACTCCATTTAGGACTAGGAAACAAACGCTAGCTCAACTTCCAAGAAACACAGTCTGCTTTTGAGAAAAGAGCACTCTTCTACTCTACTGTGTTTCCTATAGAGCCAGAAGAGTGAACTTGCTCAGAACATTAGAACTGTGCTTCCTACACACACGGCCATATCTAGTTCAATTCTGCTTAGGAACCTGACAAGACCAGTAGATCCTCTTCTGTACAATACACTGTACTTGCTGGGAACAGACGCCAGTGCTATTTGTCCTGTGTATGGCAATGGCAGCGCAATAGTGACTCTTCTTACCATAAAACAACTCTTGCTCATAGGACTAGAAACTGCATGTGATTCAACTCCATTTAGGACTGGGAAACAAACGCTAGCTTGCCTTACAAGAAACACACTCTACTATTGGGAAAAGAGCACTCTTCTACTCTATTGTGTTTCCTATAGGGCCAGAACAGTGAGCTTGCTCAGAACAAAAGAACTGTGCTTCCTGCACACGGGTCATAATTAGGTCAACTCTGCTTAGGAAACTGACAAGAACAGTAGCTCCTCTTCAGTCCGATACACTGTACTTGCAGGGAACAGACGCGAGTGCTATTTGCACTGTGTATGTCAATGGGAGCGCAATAGTGACTTTCCTTACCAGAAAACAACTCTTGCTCGTAGGACCAGAAACTGCATGTGATTCAACTCCATTTAGGACTGGGAAACAAAAGCTAGCTCACCTTACAAGAAACACACTCTGCTTTAGAGAAAAGAGCACTCTTCTACTCTACTGTGTTTCCTTTAGGGCCAGAACAGTGAGCTTGCTCAGAACAAAAGAACTGTGCTTCCTACACAAGGGCCATATCTAGTTCAACTCTGCTAAGGAAACTGACAAGAAAAGTAGCTCCTCTTCAGTCCGATACAGTGTACTTGCTGGGAACAGACGCGAGTGCTATTTGCACTGTGTATGTCAATGGGAGCGCAATAGTGACTTTCCTTGCCAGAAAACAACTCTTGCTCGTAAGACCAGAAACTGCATGAGATTCAACTCCATTTAGGACTGGGAAACAAATGCTAGCTCGCCTTACATGAAACACACTTTGCTTTTGAGAAAAGAGCACTCTTCTACTCTACTGTGTTTCCTATGGGGTCCGAACAGTGAGCTTGCTCAGAACAAAAGAACTGTGCTTCCTACACACACGGGCCATATCTAGTTCAACTCTGCTTAGTAATCTGACAAGAACAATAGCTCCTCTTCCTTCCAATACACTGTACTTGCAGGGAACAGACGCGTGTGCTATTTGCACTGTGTATGGCAATTGGAGCACAATAGTGACTTGTCTTACCAGAAAACAACTCTTGCTCGTAGGACAAAAAACTGCATGTGACTCAACTCCATTTTGGACTAGGAAACAATCGCTAGCTCGACTTCCAAGAAACACACTCTGCTTTTGAGAAAAGAGCACTCTTCTACTCTACTGTGTTTCCTATGGGGTCCGAACAGTGAGCTTGCTCAGAACAAAAGAACTGTGCTTCCTACACACACGGCCATATCTAGTTCAAGTCTGCTTAGGAACCTGACAAGAACAGTATATCCTCTTGAATCCAATACACTGTACTTGCTGGGAACTGACGCAAGTGCTATTTGTCCTGTGTATGGCAATGGCAGCGCAATAGTGACTCTTCTTACCAGAAAACAATTCTTGCTCGTAGGACCAGAAACTGCATGTGATTAAACTCCATTTAGGACTGGGAAACAAACTCTAGCTCGCTTTACAAGAAACACACTTTGCTTTTGAGAAAAGAGCACTCTCCTTCTCTACTGTGTTTCCTATAGGGCCAGAACAGTGAGCTTGCTCAGAAAAAAAGAACTGTGCTTCCTACACACACGGGCCATATCTAGTTCAAGTCTGCTTAGGAAACTGAGAAGAACAGTAGCTCCTCTTCAGTCCAATACACTGTAATTGCTGGGAACAGACGGGAGGGCTATTTGCACTGTGTATGGCAAAGGGAGCACAATGGTGACTTTCCTTACCAGAAAACAACTCTTGCTCGTAGGACCAGAAACTGCATGTGATTCCACTCCATTTAGGACTGGGAAACAAACGGTAGCTCGCCTTACAAGAAACACACTCTGCTTTAGAGAAAAGAGCACTCTTCTATTCTACTGTGTTTCCTATGGGGTCCAAACAGTGACCTTGCTCAGAACAAAAGAACTGTGCTTCCTACAAAAACGGACCATATCTAGTTCAACTCTGCTTAGTAAACTGACAAGAACAGTAGCTCCTATTCAGTCCAATACACTGTACTTGCTGGGAAAAGACGCCAGTGCTATTTGTCCTGTGTATGGCAATGGCAGCTCAATAGTGACTCTTCTTACCAGAAAACAACTCTTGCTCGTAGGACCAGAAACTGCATGTGATTCAACTCCATTTAGGACTGGAAAACAAACTCTAGCTCGCTTTACAAGAAACACACTCTGCTTTTGAGAAAAGAGCACTCTTCTACTCTGTGTTTCCTATAGGGCCAGAACAGTGTGCTTGCTCAGAAAAAAAGAACTGTACTTCCTACAAACACGGGCCATATCTAGTTCAACTCTGGTTAGGAAACTGAGAAGAAAAGTAGCTCCTTTTCAGTCCAATACAATGTACATGGTGGGAACAGACGCCAATGCTATTTGCCCTGTGTATGGCAATGGGAGCGCAATAGTGACTCTTCTTACCAGAAAACAACTCTTGCTAGTAGGACCAGAAACTGCATGTGATTCAACTCCATTTAGGACTGGGAAACGAAAGCTAGCTCACCTTACAAGAAACACACTCTGCTTTAGAAAAAGAGCACTCTTCTACTCTACTGTGTTTCCTATAGGGTCCGAACAGTGAGCTTGCTCAGAACAAAAGGACTGTGCTTCCTACACACGGGCCATATCTAGTTCAACTCTGCTTAGGAAACTGACAAGAACAGTAGCTCCTCTTCAGTCTGATACACTGTACTTGCTGGGAACAGACGCGAGAGCTATTTGCACTGTGTATGGCAAAGGGAGTGCAATAGTGACTTTCCTTACCAGAAAACAACTCTTGCTCGTAAGACCAGAAACTGCATGTGATTCAACTCCATTTATGACTGGGAAACAAATGCTAGCTCACCTTACATGAAACACACTCTGTTTTTGAGAAAAGAGCACTCTTCTACTCTACTGTGTTTCCTATGGGGTCCGAACAGTGAGCTTGCTCAGAACAAAAGAACTGTGCTTCCTACACACACGGGCCATATCTAGTTCAACTCTGCTTAGGAAACTGACAAGAACAGTAGCTCCTCTTCGGTCCAAAACACTGTACTTGCAGGGAACAGACGCGAGTGCTATTTGCACTGTGTATGGCAATTGGAGCACAATAGTGACATGTCTTACCAAAAAACAACTCTTGCTCGTAGGAAAAAAACTGCATGTGACTCAACTCCATTTAGGACTGGGAAACAAATGCTAGCTCGACTTCCAAGAAACACACTCTGCTTTTGAGAAAAGAGCACTCTTCTACTCTACTGTGTTTCCTATGTGTTCCGAACAGTGAGCTTGCTCAGAACAAAAAAACTGTGCTTCCTACACACACGGCCATATCTAGTTCAATTCTGCATAGCAACCTGACAAGAACAGTAGATCCTCTTCAGTCCAATACACTGTACTTGCTGGGAACAGACGTTAGTGCTATTAGTCCTGTGTATGGCAAAGGCAGTGCAATAGTCACTCTTCTTACCAAAAAACAACTCTTGCTCGCAGGACCAGAAACTGCATGTGATTCAACTCCATTTAGGACTGGGAAACAAACTCTAGCTCGCTTTACAAGAAACACACTCTGCTATTGAGAAAAGAGCACTCTTCTACTCTACAGTGTTTCCTATAGGGCCAGAACAGTGAGCTTGCTCAGAAAAAAAGAACGTACTTCCTACACACACGGGACATATCTAGTTCAACTCTGCTTAGGAAACTGAGAAGAACAGTAGCTCCTCTTCAGTCCAATACACTGTACTTGCTGGGAACAGACGGGAGGGCTATTTGCACTGTGTATGGCAAAGGGAGCACAATGGTGACTTTCCTTACCAGAAAACAACTCTTGCTCGTAGGACCAGAAACTGCATGTGATTCCACTCCATTTAGGACTGGGAAACAAACGGTAGCTCGCCTTACAAGAAACACACTCTGCTTTAGAGAAAAGAGCACTCTTCTATTCTACTGTGTTTCCTATGGGGTCCAAACAGTGAGCTTGCTCAGAACAAAAGAACTGTGCTTCCTAAACACACACGGACCATATCTAGTTCAACTCTGCTTAGTAAACTGACAAGAACAGTAGCCTCTATTCAGTCCGATACACTGTACTTGCTGGGAACAGACTCGAGTGCTATTTGCACTGTGTATGGCAATGGGAGCGCAATAGTGACATTCCTTACCAGAAAACAACTCTTGCTCGTAGGAAGAAACTGCATGTGATTCAACTCCATTTAGGACTGGGAAAGAAATGCTAGCTCGCCTTACATGAAACACACTCTGCTTTTGAGAAAAGAGCACTCTTCTACTCTACTGTGTTTCCTATGGGGTCCGAACAGTGAGCTTGCTTAGAACAAAAGAACTGTGCTTTCTACACACACGGGCCATATCTAGTTCAACTCTGCTTAGGAAACAAACAAGAACAGTAGCTCCTCTTCAGTCCGATACACTGTACTTGCGGGGAACAAACGCGAGTGCTATTTGCACTGTGTATGGCATTGGAGGACAATAGTGACTCGTCTTACCATAAAACAACCCTTGCTCTAGGATTAGAAACTGCATGTGATTCAACTCCATTTAGGAGTGGGAAACAAACGCTAGCTCGACTTACAAGAAACACACTCTGCTTTAGGGAAAAGAGCACTCTTCTACTCTATTGTGTTTCCTATAGGGCCAGAACAGTGAGCTTGCTCAGAACAAAAGAACTGTGCTTCCTAAACACGGGCCATAACTAGTTCAACTCTGCTTAGGAAACTGCAAGAACAGTAGCTCCTCTTCAGTCCAATACACTGTACTTGCTGGGAACAGACGCGAGTGCTATTTGCACTGTGTATGGCAAAGGGAGTGCAATAGTGACTTTCCTTACCAGAAAACAACTATTGCTCGTAGGACCAGAAACTGCATGTGGTTCAACTCCATTTAGGACTGGGAAATAAATGCTAGCTCGCCTTACTAGAAACAAACTCTGCTTTTGAGAAAAGAGCACTCTTCTACTCTACTGTGTTTCCTATGGGGTCCGAACAGTGAGCTTGCTCAGAACAAAAGAACTGTGCTTTCTACACACACGGGCCATATCTAGTTCACCTCTGCTTAGGAAACAAAGAAGAACAGTAGCTCCTCTTCAGTGCGATACACTGTACTTGCGGGGAACAGACGCGAGTGCTATTTGCACTGTTATGGCATTGGAGCACAATAGTGACTCGTCTTACCAGAAAACAACTCTTGCTCATAGGACAAAAAACTGCATGTGACTCAACTCCACTGAGGACTGGGAAACAAACGCTAGCTCGACTTACAAGAAACACACTCTGCTTTTGACAAAAGAGCACTCTTCTACTCTACTGTGTTTCCTATGGGGTCCGAACAGTGAGCTTGCTCAGAACAAAAGAACTGTGCTTCCTACACACACGGCCATATCTAGTTCAATTCTGCTTAGGAACCTGACAAGAACAATAGCCCCTCTTCCTTCCATACACTGTACTTGCAGGGAACAGACGTGAGAGCTATTTGCACTGTGTATGGGAATTGGAGCACAATAGTGACTTGTCTTACCAGAAAACAACTATTGCTCGTAGGACAAAAAACTGCATGTGACTCAACTCCATTTAGGACTAGGAAACAAACGCTAGCTCAACTTTCAGGAAACACACTCTGCTTTTGAGAAAAGAGCACTCTTCTACTCTACTGTGTTTCCTATAGAGCCAGAAGAGTGAACTTGCTCAGAACATTAGAACTGTGCTTCCTACACACACGGCCATATCTAGTTCAATTCTGCTTAGGAACCTGACAAGAACAGTAGATCCTCTTCTGTACAATACACTGTACTTGCTGGGAACAGATGCCAGTGCTATTTGTCCTGTGTATGGCAATGGCAGCGCAATAGTGACTCTTCTTACCATAAAACAACTCTTGATCGTAGGACTAGAAACTGCATGTGATTCAAATCCATTTAGGACTGGGAAACGAACGCTAGCTTGCCTTACAAGAAACACACTCTACTATTGGGAAAAGAGCACTCTTCTACTCTATTGTGTTTCCTATAGGGCCAGAACAGTGAGCTTGCTCAGAACAAAAGAACTGTGCTTCCTGCACACGGGCCATAATTAGTTCAACTCTGCTTAGGAAACTGACAAGAACAGTAGCTCCTCTTCAGTCCGATAAACTGTACTTGCAGGGAACAGACGCGAGTGCTATTTGCACTGTGTATGACAATGGGAGCGCAATAGTGACTTTCCTTACCAGAAAACAACTCTTGCTCGTAGGACCAGAAACTGCATGTGATTCAACTCCATTTAGGACTGGGAAACAAAAGCTAGCTCACCTTACAAGAAACACACTCTGCTTTAGAGAAAAGAGCACTCTTCTACTCTACTGTGTTTCCTTTAGGGCCAGAACAGTGAGCTTGCTCAGAACAAAAGAACTGTGCTTCCTACACAAGGGCCATATCTAGTTCAACTCTGCTTAGGAAACTGACAAGAAAAGTAGCTCCTCTTCAGTCCGATACAGTGTACTTGCTGGGAACAGACGCGAGTGCTATTTGCACTGTGTATGTCAATGGGAGCGCAATAGTGACTTTCCTTACCAGAAAACAACTCTTGCTCGTAAGACCAGAAACTGCATGAGATTCAACTCCATTTAGGACTGGGAAACAAATGCTAGCTCGCCTTACATGAAACACACTCTGCTTTTGAGAAAAGAGCACTCTTCTACTCTACTGTGTTTCCTATGGGGTCCGAACAGTGAGCTTGCTCAGAACAAAAGAACTGTGCTTCCTACACACACGGGCCATATCTAGTTCAACTCTGCTTAGTAATCTGACAAGAACAATAGCTCCTCTTCCTTCCAATACACTGTACTTGCAGGGAACAGACGCGAGTGCTATTTGCACTGTGTATGGCAATTGGAGCACAATAGTGACTTGTCTTACCAGAAAACAACTCTTGCTCGTAGGACAAAAAACTGCATGTGACTCAACTCCATTTTGGACTAGGAAACAATCGCTAGCTCGACTTCCAAGAAACACACTCTGCTTTTGAGAAAAGAGCACTCTTCTACTCTACTGTGTTTCCTCTGGGGTCCGAACAGTGAGATTGCTCAGAACAAAAAAACTGTGCTTCCTACACACACGGCCATATCTAGTTCAAGTCTGCTTAGGAACCTGACAAGAACAGTATATCCTCATGAATCCTATACACTGTACTTGCTGGGAACAGACGCCATTGCTATTTGTCCTGTGTATGGCAATGGCAGCGCAATAGTGACTCTTCTTACCAGAAAACAACTCTTGATCGTAGGACCAGAAACTGCATGTGATTAAACTCCATTTAGGACTGGGAAACAATCTCTAGCTCGCTTTACAAGAAACACACTTTGCTTTTGAGAAAAGAGCACTCTCCTTCTCTACTGTGTTTCCTATAGGGCCAGAACAGTGAGCTTGCTCAGAAAAAAAGAACTGTGCTTCCTACACACACGGGCCATATCTAGTTCAAGTCTGCTTAGGAAACTGAGAAGAACAGTAGCTCCTCTTCAGTCCAATACACTGTAATTGCTGGGAACAGACGGGAGGGCTATTTGCACTGTGTATGGCAAAGGGAGCACAATGGTGACTTTCCTTACCAGAAAACAACTCTTGCTCGTAGGACCAGAAACTGCATGTGATTCCACTCCATTTAGGACTGGGAAACAAACGGTAGCTCGCCTTACAAGAAACACACTCTGCTTTAGAGAAAAGAGCACTCTTCTATTCTACTGTGTTTCCTATGGGGTCCAAACAGTGAGCTTGCTCAGAACAAAAGAACTGTGCTTCCTACAAAAACGGACCATATCTAGTTCAACTCTGCTTAGTAAACTGACAAGAACAGTAGCTCCTATTCAGTCCAATACACTGTACTTGCTGGGAAAAGACGCCAGTGCTATTTGTCCTGTGTATAGCAATGGCAGCTCAATAGTGACTCTTCTTACCAGAAAACAACTCTTGCTCGTAGGACCAGAAACTGCATGTGATTCAACTCCATTTAGGACTGGAAAACAAACTCTAGCTCGCTTTACAAGAAACACACTCTGCTTTTGGGAAAAGAGCACTCTTCTACTCTACTGTGTTTCCTATAGGGCCAGAACAGTGTGCTTGCTCAGAAAAAAAGAACTGTACTTCCTACAAACACGGGCCATATCTAGTTCAACTCTGGTTAGGAAACTGAGAAGAAAAGTAGCTCCTTTTCAGTCCAATACAATGTACATGGTGGGAACAGACGCCAATGCTATTTGCCCTGTGTATGGCAATGGGAGCGCAATAGTGACTCTTCTTACCAGAGAACAACTCTTGCTTGTAGGACCAGAAACTGCATGTGATTCAACTCCATTTAGGACTGGGAAACAAAAGCTAGCTCACCTTACAAGAAACACACTCTGCTTTAGAGAAAAGAGCACTCTTCTACTCCACTGTGTTTCCTATAGGGTCCGAACAGTGAGCTTGCTCAGAACAAAAGGACTGTGCTTCCTACACACGGGCCATATCTAGTTCAACTCTGCTTAGGAAACTGACAAGAACAGTAGCTCCTCTTCAGTCTGATACACTGTACTTGCTGGGAACAGACGCGAGTGCTATTTGCACTGTGTATGGCAAAGGGAGTGCAATAGTGACTTTCCTTACCAGAAAACAACTCTTGCTCGTAAGACCAGAAACTGCATGTGATTCAACTCCATTTATGACTGGGAAACAAATGCTAGCTCACCTTACATGAAACACACTCTGTTTTTGAGAAAAGAGCACTCTTCTACTCTACTGTGTTTCCTATGGGGTCCGAACAGTGAGCTTGCTCAGAACAAAAGAACTGTGCTTCCTACACACACGGGCCATATCTAGTTCAACTCTGCTTAGGAAACTGACAAGAACAGTAGCTCCTCTTCGGTCCAATACACTGTACTTGCGGGGAACAGACGCGAGTGCTATTTGCACTGTGTATGGCAATTGGAGCACAATAGTGACATGTCTTACCAAAAAACAACTCTTTCTCGTAGGAAAAAAACTGCATGTGACTCAACTCCATTTAGGACTGGGAAACAAATGCTAGCTCGACTTCCAAGAAACACACTCTGCTTTTGAGAAAAGAGCACTCTTCTACTCTACTGTGTTTCCTATGTGTTCCGAACAGTGAGCTTGCTCAGAACAAAAAAACTGTGCTTCCTACACACACGGCCATATCTAGTTCAATTCTGCTTAGCAACCTGACAAGAACAGTAGATCCTCTTCAGTCCAATACACTGTACTTGCTGGGAACAGACGTTAGTGCTATTAGTCCTATGTATGGCAAAGGCAGCGCAATAGTCACTCTTCTTACCAGAAAACAACTCTTGCTCGCAGGACCAGAAACTGCATGTGATTCAACTCCATTTAGGACTGGGAAACAAACTCTAGCTCGCTTTACAAGAAACACACTCTGCTATTGAGAAAAGAGCACTCTTCTACTCTACAGTGTTTCCTATAGGGCCAGAACAGTGAGCTTGCTCAGAAAAAAAGAACGTACTTCCTACACACACGGGACATATCTAGTTCAACTCTGCTTAGGAAACTGAGAAGAACAGTAGCTCCTCTTCAGTCCAATACACTGTACTTGCTGGGAACAGACGGGAGGGCTATTTGCACTGTGTATGGCAAAGGGAGCACAATGGTGACTTTCCTTACCAGAAAACAACTCTTGCTCGTAGGACCAGAAACTGCATGTGATTCCACTCCATTTAGGACTGGGAAACAAACGGTAGCTCGCCTTACAAGAAACACACTCTGCTTTAGAGAAAAGAGCACTCTTCTATTCTACTGTGTTTCCTATGGGGTCCAAACAGTGAGCTTGCTCAGAACAAAAGAACTGTGCTTCCTAAACACACACGGACCATATCTAGTTCAACTCTGCTTAGTAAACTGACAAGAACAGTAGCCTCTATTCAGTCCGATACACTGTACTTGCTGGGAACAGACTCGAGTGCTATTTGCACTGTGTATGGCAATGGGAGCGCAATAGTGACATTCCTTACCAGAAAACAACTCTTGCTCGTAGGACCAGAAACTGCATGTGATTCAACTCCATTTAGGACTGGGAAACAAATGCTAGCTCGCCTTACATGAAACACACTCTGCTTTTGAGAAAAGAGCACTCTTCTACTCTACTGTGTTCCTATGGGGTCCGAACAGTGAGCTTGCTTAGAACAAAAGAACTGTGCTTTCTACACACACGGGCCATATCTAGTTCAACTCTGCTTAGGAAACAAACAAGAACAGTAGCTCCTCTTCAGTCCGATACACTGTACTTGCGGGGAACAGACGCGAGTGCTATTTGCACTGTGTATGGCATTGGAGGACAATAGTGACTCGTCTTACCATAAAACAACCCTTGCTCGTAGGATTAGAAACTGCATGTGATTCAACTCCATTTAGGAGTGGGAAACAAACGCTAGCTCGACTTACAAGAAACACACTCTGCTTTAGGGAAAAGAGCACTCTTCTACTCTATTGTGTTTCCTATAGGGCCAGAACAGTGAGCTTGCTCAGAACAAAAGAACTGTGCTTCCTACACACGGGCCATAACTAGTTCAACTCTGCTTAGGAAACTGCAAGAACAGTAGCTCCTCTTCAGTCCGATACACTGTACTTGCTGGGAACAGACGCGAGTGCTATTTGCACTGTGTATGGCAAAGGGAGTGCAATAGTGACTTTCCTTACCAGAAAACAACTATTGCTCGTAGGACCAGAAACTGCATGTGATTCAACTCCATTTAGGACTGGGAAATAAATGCTAGCTCGCCTTACTAGAAACACACTCTGCTTTTGAGAAAAGAGCACTCTTCTACTCTACTGTGTTTCCTATGGGGTCCGAACAGTGAGCTTGCTCAGAACAAAAGAACTGTGCTTTCTACACACACGGGCCATATCTAGTTCACCTCTGCTTAGGAAACAAAGAAGAACAGTAGCTCCTCTTCAGTGCGATACACTGTACTTGCGGGGAACAGACGCGAGTGCTATTTGCACTGTGTATGGCATTGGAGCACAATAGTGACTCGTCTTACCAGAAAACAACTCTTGCTCATAGGACAAAAAACTGCATGTGACTCAACTCCACTGAGGACTGGGAAACAAACGCTAGCTCGACTTACAAGAAACACACTCTGCTTTTGACAAAAGAGCACTCTTCTACTCTACTGTGTTTCCTATGGGGTCCGAACAGTGAGCTTGCTCAGAACAAAAGAACTGTGCTTCCTACACACACGGCCATATCTAGTTCAATTCTGCTTAGGAACCTGACAAGAACAATAGCCCCTCTTCCTTCCATACACTGTACTTGCAGGGAACAGACGTGAGAGCTATTTGCACTGTGTATGGGAATTGGAGCACAATAGTGACTTGTCTTACCAGAAAACAACTATTGCTCGTAGGACAAAAAACTGCATGTGACTCAACTCCATTTAGGACTAGGAAACAAACGCTAGCTCAACTTTCAGGAAACACACTCTGCTTTTGAGAAAAGAGCACTCTTCTACTCTACTGTGTTTCCTATAGAGCCAGAAGAGTGAACTTGCTCAGAACATTAGAACTGTGCTTCCTACACACACGGCCATATCTAGTTCAATTCTGCTTAGGAACCTGACAAGAACAGTAGATCCTCTTCTGTACAATACACTGTACTTGCTGGGAACAGACGCCAGTGCTATTTGTCCTGTGTATGGCAATGGCAGCGCAATAGTGACTCTTCTTACCATAAAACAACTCTTGATCGTAGGACTAGAAACTGCATGTGATTCAAATCCATTTAGGACTGGGAAACAAACGCTAGCTTGCCTTTCAAGAAACACACTCTACTATTGGGAAAAGAGCACTCTTCTACTCTATTGTGTTTCCTATAGGGCCAGAACAGTGAGCTTGCTCAGAACAAAAGAACTGTGCTTCCTGCACACGGGCCATAATTAGTTCAACTCTGCTTAGGAAACTGACAAGAACAGTAGCTCCTCTTCAGTCCGATACACTGTACTTGCAGGGAACAGACGCGAGTGCTATTTGCACTGTGTATGTCAATGGGAGCGCAATAGTGACTTTCCTTACCAGAAAACAACTCTTGCTCGTAGGACCAGAAACTGCATGTGATTCAACTCCATTTAGGACTGGGAAACAAAAGCTAGCTCACCTTACAAGAAACACACTCTGCTTTAGAAAAAAGAGCACTCTTCTACTCTACTGTGTTTCCTTTAGGGCCAGAAGAGTGAGTTTGCTCAGAACAAAAGAACTGTGCTTCCTACACAAGGGCCATATCTAGTTCAACTCTGCTTAGGAAACTGACAAGAAAAGTAGCTCCTCTTCAGTCCGATACAGTGTACTTGCTGGGAACAGACGCGAGTGCTATTTGCACTGTGTATGTCAATGGGAGCGCAATAGTGACTTTCCTTACCAGAAAACAACTCTTGCTCGTAAGACCAGAAACTGCATGAGATTCAACTCCATTTAGGACTGGGAAACAAATGCTAGCTCGCTTTACATGAAACACACTCTGCTTTTGAGAAAAGAGCACTCTTCTACTCTACTGTGTTTGCTATGGGGTCCGAACAGTGAGCTTGCTCAGAACAAAAGAACTGTGCTTCCTACACACACGGGCCATATCTAGTTCAACTCTGCTTAGTAATCTGACAAGAACAATAGCTCCTCTTCCTTCCAATACACTGTACTTGCAGGGAACAGACGCGAATGCTATTTGCACTGTGTATGGCAATTGGAGCACAATAGTGACTTGTCTTACCAGAAAACAACTCTTGCTCGTAGGACAAAAAACTGCATGTGACTCAACTCCATTTAGGACTAGGAAACAATCGCTAGCTCGACTTCCAAGAAACACACTCTGCTTTTGAGAAAAGAGCACTCTTCTACTCTACTGTGTTTCCTATGGGGTCCGAACATTGAGCTTGCTCAGAACAATAGAACTGTGCTTCCTACACACACGGCCATATCTAGTTCAATTCTGCTTATTAACCTGACAAGAACAGTAGATCCTCTTTAGTCCAATACACTGTACTTGCTGGGAACAGACGCCAGTGCTATTTGTCCTGTGTATGGCAATGGCAGCGCAATAGTGACTCTTCTTTCCAGAAAACAACTCTTGCTAGTAGGACCAGAAACTGCATGTGATTCAACTCCATTTAGGACTGGGAAACAAAAGCTAGCTCAACTTACTAGAAACACACTCTGCTTTAGAGAAAAGAGCACTCTTCTACTCTACTGTGTTTCCTATAGGGCCAGAACAGTGAGCTTGCTCAGAACAAAAAACTGTGCTTCCTACACACGGGCCATATCTAGTTCAACTCTGCTTAGGAAACTGACAAGAACAGTAGCTTCTCTTCAGTCCGATACACTGTACTTGCTGGGAACAGACGCGAGTGCTTTTTGCACTGTGTATGTCAATGGGAGAGCAATAGTGACTTTCCTTACCAGAAAACAACTCTTGCTCGTAAGACCAGAAACTGCATGAGATTCAACTCCATTTAGGACTGGGAAACAAATGCTAGCTCGCCTTACATGAAACACACTCTGCTTTTGAGAAAAGAGCACTCTTCTACTCTACTGTGTTTCCTATGGGGTCCGAGCAGTGAGCTTGCTCAGAACAAAAGAACTGTGCTTCCTACACACAGGGGCCATATCTAGTTCAACTCTGCTTAGTAAACTGACAAGAACAATAGCTCCTCTTCCTTCCAATACACTGTACTTGCAGGGAACAGACGCGAGTGCTATTTGCACTGTGTATGGCAATTGGAGCACAATAGTGACTTGTCTTACCAGAAAACAACTCTTGCTCGTAGGACAAAAAACTGCATGTGACTCAACTCCATTTAGGACTAGGAAACAAACGCTAGCTCGACTTCCAAGAAACACACTCTGCTTTTGAGAAAAGAGCACTCTTCTACTCTACTGTGTTTCCTATAGAGCCAGAAGAGTGAACTTGCTCAGAACATTAGAACTGTGCTTCCTACACACACGGCCATATCTAGTTCAGTTCTGCTTAGGAACCTGACAAGAACAGTAGATCCTCTTCTGTACAATACACTGTACTTGCTGGGAACAGACGCCAGTGCTATTTGTCCTGTGTATGGCAATGGCAGCGCAATAGTGACTCTTCTTACCATAAAACAACCCTTGCTCATAGGATTAGAAACTGCATGTGATTCAACTCCATTTAGGACTGGGAAACAAACGCTAGCTCGACTTACAAGAAAGACACTCTGCTTTAGGGAAAAGAGCACTCTTCTACTCTACTGTGTTTCCTATAGAGCCAGAAGAGTGAACTTGCTCAGAATATTAGAACTGTGCTTCCTACACACACGGCCATATCTAGTTCAATTCTGCTTAGGAACCTGACAAGAACAGTAGATCCTCTTCTGTACAATACACTGTACTTGCTGGGTTCAGACGCCAGTGCTATTTGTCCTGTGTATGGCAATGGCAGCGCAATAGTGACTCTTCTTACCATAAAACAACTCTTGCTCGTAGGACTAGAAACTGCATGTGATTCAACTCCATTTAGGACTGGGAAACAAACGCTAGCTTGCCTTACAAGAAACACACTCTACTATAGGGAAAAGAGCACTCTTCTCTTCTATTGTGTTTCCTATAGGGCCAGAACAGTGAGCTTGCTCAGAACAAAAGAACAGTGCTTCCTGCACATGGGACATAACTAGTTCAACTCTGCTTAGGAAACTGACAAGAACAGTAGCTCCTCTTCAGTCCGATACACTGTACTTGCTGGGAACAGACGCAAGTGCTATTTGCACTGTGTATGGCAATGGGAGCGCAGTAGTGACTTTCTTTACCAGAAAACAACTCTTGCTTGTAGGACCAGAAACTGCATGTGATTCAACTCCATTTAGGACTGGGAAACAAATGCTAGCTCGCCTTACAAGAAACACACTCTGCTTTTGAGAAAAGAGCACTCTTCTACTCAACTGTGTTTCCTATTGGGTCCGAACAGTGAGCTTGCTCAGAACAAAAGAACTGTGCTTTCTACACACACGGGCCATATCTAGTTCAACTCTGCTTAGGAAACAAACAAGAACAGTAGCTCCTCTTCAGTCCGATACACTGTACTTGCGGGGAACAGACGCGAGTGCTATTTGCACTGTGTATGGCATTGGACCACAATAGTGACTCCTCTTACCAGAAAACAAGTCTTGCTCGTAGGACAAAAAACTGCATGTGACTCAACTCCATTTAGGACTGGGAATCAAACGCTAGCTCGACTTACAAGAAACACACTCTGCTTTTGAGAAAAGAGCACTCTTCTACTCTACTGTGTTTCCTATTGGGTTCGAACAGTGAGCTTGCTCGGAACAAAAGAACTGTGCTTCCTACACACACGGCCATATCTAGTTCAATTTTGCTTAGGAACCTGACAAGAACAGTAGATCCTCTTCAGTCCAATACACTATACTTGCTGGGAACAGACGCCAGTGCTACTTGTCCTGTGTATGGCAAAGGCAGCGCAATAGTGACTCTTCTTACCAGAAAACAACTCTTGCTCGTAGGACCAGAAACTGCATGTGATTCCACTCCATTTAGGACTGGGAAACAAACTCTAGCTCGCTTTACAAGAAACACACTCTGCTTTTGAGAAAAGAGCACTCTTCTACTCTACTGTGTTTCCTAGGTGTTCCGAAAAGTGAGCTTGCTCAGAACAAAAAAACTGTGCTTCCTACACACACGGCCATATCTAGTTCAAGTCTGCTTAGGAACCTGACAAGAAGAGTAGATCCTCTTCAGTCCAATACACTGTACTTGCTGGGAAGAGACGCCAATGCTATTTGTCCTGTGTATGGCAATGGCAGCGCAATAGTGACTCTTCTTACCAGAAAACAACTCTTGCTTGTAGGACCAGAAACTGCATGTGATTCAACTCCATTTAGGACTGGCAAACAAAAGCTAGCTCACCTTACAAGAAACACACTCTGCTTTAGAGAAAAGAGCACACTTCTACTCTACTGTGTTTCCTAAAGGGCCAGAACAGTGAGCTTGCTCAGAACCAAAAAACTGTGCTTCCTACACACGGGCCATATCTAGTTCAACTCTGCTTAGGAAACTGAGAAGAACAGTAGCTCCTCTTCAGTCCAATACACTGTACTTGCAGGGAACAGACGCGAGTGCTATTTGCACTGTGTATGGCATTGGAGCACAATAGTGACTTCTCTTACCAGAAAAAACTCTTGCTCGTAGGACAAAAAACTGCATGTGACTCAACTCCATTTAACTGGGAAACAAACGCTAGCTCGACTTCCAAGGGACACACTCTGCTTTTGAGAAAAGAGCACTCTTCTACTCTACTGTGTTTCCTATGTGTTCCGAACAGTGAGCTTGCTCAGAAAAAAAAAAACTGTGCTTCCTACTCACACGACCATATCTAGTTCAACTCTGCTTAGGAACCTGACAAGAACAGTAGATCCTCTTCAGTCCAATACACTGTACTTGCTGGGAACAGACGCCAGTGCTATTTGTCCTGTGTATGGCAATGGCAGCGCAATAGTGACTCTTCTTACCAGAAAACAACTCTTGCTAGTAGGACCAGAAACTGCATGTGATTCAACTCCATTTAGGACTGGGAAATAAAAGCTAGCTCAATTTACTAGAAACACACTCTGCTTTTGAGAAAAGAGCACTCTTCTACTCTACTGTGTTTCCTATAGGGCCAGAACAGTGAGCTTGCTCAGAACAAAAGAACACTGCTTCCTACACACGGGCCATATCTAGTTCAACTCTGCTTAGGAAACTGACAAGAACAGTAGCTCCTCTTCAGTCTGATACACTGTACTTGCTGGGAACAGACGCAAGTGCTATTTGCACTGTGTATGTCAATGGGAGCGCAATAGTGACTTTCCTTACCAGAAAACAACTCTTGCTCGTAAGACCAGAAACTGCATGAGATTCAACTCCATTTAGGACTGGGAAACAAATGCTAGCTCGCCTTACATGAAACACACTCTGCTTTTGAGAAAAGAGCACTCTTCTACTCTACTGTGTTTCCTATGGGGTCCGAACAGTGAGCTTGCTCAGAACAAAAGAACTGTGCTTCCTACACACACGGGCCATATCTAGTTCAACTCTGCTTAGAAAACTGACAAGAACAATAGGTCCTCTTCCTTCCAATACACTGTACTTGCAGGGAACAGACGCGAGTGCTATTTGCACTGTGTATGGCAATTGGAGCACAATAGTGACTTGTCTTACCAGAAAACAACTCTTGCTCGTAGGACAAAAAACTGCATGTGACTCAACTCCATTTAGGACTAGGAAACAAACGCTAGCTCGATTTCTAAGAAACACACTCTGCTTTTGAGAAAAGAGCACTCTTTTACTCTACTGTGTTTCCTATAGAGCCAGAAGAGTGAACTTGCTCAGAACATTAGAACTGTGCTTCCTACACACACGGCCATATCTAGTTCAATTCTGCTTAGGAACCTGACAAGAACAGTAGATCCTCTTCTGTACAATACACTGTACTTGCTGGGAACAGACGCCAGTGCTATTTGTCCTGTGTATGGCAATGGCAGCGCAATAGTGATTCTCCTTAACATAAAACAACCCTTGCTCGTAGGATTAGAAACTGCATGTGATTCAACTCCATTTAGGACTGGGAAACAAACGCTAGCTCGACTTACAAGAAACACACTCTGCTTTAGGGAAAAGAGCACTCTTCTACTCTACAGTGTTTCCTATAGGGCCAGAACAGTGAGCTTGCTCAGAACAAAAGAACTGTGCTTCCTACACACGGACCATAACTAGTTCAACTCTGCTTAGAAAACTGACAAGAACAGTAGCTCCTCTTCAGTCCGATACACTGTACTTGCTGGGAACAAACGCGAGTGCTATTTGCACTGTGTATGGCAATGGGAGCGCAATAGTGACTTTCCTTACCAGAAAACAACTCTTGCTCGTAGGACCAGAAACTGCATGTTATTCAACTCCATTTAGGACTGGGAAACAAAAGCTAGCTCACCTTACAAGAAATACACTCTGCTTTAGATAAAAGAGCACTCTTCTACTCTACTGTGTTTCCTACAGGGCCAGAACAGTGAGCTTGCTCAGAACAAAAGAACACTGCTTCCTACACACGGGGCATATCTAGTTCAACTCTGCTTAGGAAACTGACAAGAACAGTAGCTCCTCTTCAGTCCGATACACTGTACTTGCTGGGAACAGACGCGAGTGCTATTTGCACTGTGTATGTCAATGGGAGCACAATAGTGACTTTCCTTACCAGAAAACAACTCTTGCTCGTAAGACCAGAAATTGCATGAGATTCAACTCCATTTAGGACTGGGAAACAAATGCTAGCTCGCCTTACATGAAACACACTCTGCTTTTGAGAAAAGAGCACTCTTCTACTCTACTGTGTTTCCTATGGGGTCCGAACAGTGAGCTTGCTCAGAACAAAAGAACTGTGCTTCCTACACACACGGGCCATATCTAGTTCAACTCTGCTTAGGAAACTGACAAGAACAATAGCTCCTCTTCCTTCCAATACACTGTACTTGCAGGGAACAGACGCGAGAGCTATTTGCACTGTGTATGGCAATTGAAGCGCAATAGTGACTTGTCTTACCAGAAAACAACTCTTGCTCGTAGGACAAAAAACTGCATGTGACTCAACTCCATTTAGGACTAGGAAACAAACGCTAGCTCGACTTCCAAGAAACACACTCTGCTTTTGAGAAAAGAGCACTCTTCTACTCTACTGTGTTTCCTATAGAGCCAGAAGAGTGAACTTGCTCAGAACAATAGAACTGTGCTTCCTACACACACGGCCATATCTAGTTCAATTCTGCTTAGGAACCTGACAAGAACAGTAGATCCTCTTCTGTACAATACACTGTACTTGCTGGGAACAGACGCCAGTGCTATTTGTCCTGTGTATGGCAATGGCAGCGCAATAGTGACTCTTCTTACCATAAAACAACTCGTGCTCGTAGGACTAGAAACTGCATGTGATTCAACTCCATTTAGGACTGGGAAACAAACGCTAGCTTGCCTTACAAGAAACACACTCTACTATAGGGAAAAGAGCACTCTTCTCTTCTATTGTGTTTCCTATAGGGCCAGAACAGTGAGCTTGCTCAGAACAAAAGAACTGTGCTTCCTGCACATGGGACATAACTAGTTCAACTCTGCTTAGGAAACTGACAAAAACAGTAGCTCCTCATCAGTCCGATACACTGTACTTGCTGGGAACAGACGCAAGTGCTGTTTGCACTGTGTATGGCAATGGGAGCGCAGTAGTGACGTTCTTTACCAGAAAACAACTCTTGCTCCTAGGAACAGAAACTGCATGTGATTCAACTCCATTTAGGACTGGGAAACAAATGCTAGCTCGCCTTACAAGAAACACACTCTGCTTTTGAGAAAAGAGCACTCTTCTACTCTACTGTGTTTCCTACGGGGTCCGAACAGTGAGCTTGCTCAGAACAAAAGAACTGTGCTTTCTACACACACGGGCCATATCTAGTTCAACTCTGCTTAGGAAACAAACAAGAACAGTAGCTCCTCTTCAGTCCGATACACTGTACTTGCGGGGAACAGACGTGAGTGCTATTTGCACTGTGTATGGCATTGGACCACAATAGTGACTAGTCTTACCAGAAAACAACTCTTGCTCGTAGGACAAAAAACTGCAAGTGACTCAACTCCATTTAGGACTGGGAAACAAACGCTAGCTCGACTTACAAGAAACACACTCTGCTTTTGAGAAAAGAGCACTCTTCTACTCTACTGTGTTTCCTATGGGGTCCGAACAGTGAGCTTGCTCGGAACAAAAGAACTGTGCTTCCTACACACACGGCCATATCTAGTTCAATTTTGCTTAGGAACCTGACAAGAACAGTAGATCCTCTTCAGTCCAATACACTATACTTGCTGGGAACAGACGCCAGTGCTATTAGTCCTGTGTATGGCAAAGGCAGCGCAATAGTGACTCTTCTTACCAGAAAACAACTCTTGCTCGTAGGACCAGAAACTGCATGTGATTCCACTCCATTTAGGACTGGGAAACAATTTCTAGCTCGCTTTACAAGAAACACACTCTGCTTTTGAGAAAAGAGCACTCTTCTACTCTGCTGTGTTTCCTAGGTGTTCCGAAAAGTGAGCTTGCTCAGAACAAAAAAACTGTGCTTCCTACACACACGGCCATATCTATTTCAAGTCTGCTTAGGAACCTGACAAGAAGAGTAGATCCTCTTCAGTCCAATACACTGTACTTGCTGGGAAGAGACGCCAGTGCTATTTGTCCTGTGTATGGCAATGGCAGCGCAATAGTGACTCTTCTTACCAGAAAACAACTCTTGCTTGTAGGACCAGAAACTGCATGTGATTCAACTCCATTTAGGACTGGCAAACAAAAGCTAGCTCTCCTTACAAGAAACACACTCTGCTTTAGAGAAAAGAGCACACTTCTACTCTACTGTGTTTCCTAAAGGGCCAGAACAGTGAGCTTGCTCAGAACAAAAGAACTGTGCTTCCTACACACGGGCCATATCTAGTTCAACTCTGCTTAAGAAACTGAGAAGAACAGTAGCTCCTCTTCAGTCCAATACACTGTACTTGCAGGGAACAGACGCGAGTGCTATTTGCACTGTGTATGGCATTGGAGCACAATAGTGACTTCTCTTACCAGAAAACAACTCTTGCTCGTAGGACAAAAAACTGCATGTGACTCAACTCCATTTAACTGGGAAACAAACGCTAGCTCGACTTCCAAGGGACACACTCTGCTTTTGAGAAAAGAGCACTCTTCTACTCTACTGTGTTTCCTATGGGGTCCGAACAGTGAGCTTGCTCAGAACAAAAAAACTGTGCTTCCTACTCACACGGCCATATCTAGTTCAACTCTGCTTAGGAACCTGACAAGAACAGTAGATCCTCTTCAGTCCAATACACTGTACTTGCTGGGAACAGACGCCAGTGCTATTTGTCCTGTGTATGGCAATGGCAGCGCAATAGTGACTCTTCTTACCAGAAAACAACTCTTGCTAGTAGGACCAGAAACTGCATGTGATTCAACTCCATTTAGGACTGGGAAATAAAAGCTAGCTCAATTTACTAGAAACACACTCTGCTTTTGAGAAAAGAGCACTCTTCTACTCTACTGTGTTTCCTATAGGGCCAGAACAGTGAGCTTGCTCAGAACAAAAGAACAGTGCTTCCTACACACGGGCCATATCTAGTTCAACTCTGCTTAGGAAACTGACAAGAACAGTAGCTCCTCTTCAGTCTGATACACTGTACTTGCTGGGAACAGACGCAAGTGCTATTTGCACTGTGTATGTCAATGGGAGCACAATAGTGACTTTCCTTACCAGAAAACAACTCTTGCTCGTAAGACCAGAAACTGCATGATATTCAACTCCATTTAGGACTGGGAAACAAATGCTAGCTCGCCTTACATGAAACACACTCTGCTTTTGAGAAAAGAGCACTCTTCTACTCTACTGTGTTTCCTATGGGGTCCGAACAGTGAGCTTGCTCAGAACAAAAGAACTGTGCTTCATACACACACGGGCCATATCTAGTTCAACTCTGCTTAGAAAACTGACAAGAACAATAGCTCCTCTTCCTTCCAATACACTGTACTTGCAGGGAACAGACGCGAGTGTTATTTGCACTGTGTATGGCAATTGGAGCACAATAGTGACTTGTCATACCAGAAAACAACTCTTGCTCGTAGGACAAAAAACTGCATGTGACTCAACTCCATTTAGGACTAGGAAACAAACGCTAGCTCGATTTCCAAGAAACACACTCTGCTTTTGAGAAAAGAGCACTCTTCTACTCTACTGTGTTTCCTATAGAGCCAGAAGAGTGAACTTGCTCAGAACATTAGAACTGTGCTTCCTACACACACGGCCATATCTAGTTCAATTCTGCTTAGGAACCTGACAAGAACAGTAGATACTCTTCTGTACAATACACTGTACTTGCTGGGAACAGACGCCAGTGCTATTTGTCCTGTGTATGGCAATGGCAGCGCAATAGTGATTCTTGTTAACATAAAACAACCCTTGTTCGTAGGATTAGAAACTGCATGTGATTCAACTCCATTTAGGACTGGGAAACAAACGCTAGCTCGACTTACAAGAAACACACTCTGCTTTAGGGAAAAGAGCACTCTTCTACTCTACAGTGTTTGCTATAGGGCCAGAACAGTGAGCTTGCTCAGAACAAAAGAACTGTGCTTCCTGTACATGGGACATAACTAGTTCAACTCTGCTTAGGAAACTGACAAGAACAGTAGCTCCTCTTCAGTCCGATACACTGTACTTGCTGGGAACAGACGCAAGTGCTATTTGCACTGTGTATGGTAATGGGAGCGCAGTAGTGACTTTCTTTACCAGAAAACAACTCTTGCTCGTAGGAACAGAAACTGCATGTGATTCAACTCCATTTAGGACTGGGAAACAAATGCTAGCTCGGCTTACAAGAAACACACTCTGCTTTTGAGAAAAGAGCACACTTCTACTCTACTGTGTTTCCTACGGGGTCCGAACAATGAGCTTGCTCAGAACAAAAGAACTGTGCTTTCTACACACACGGGCCATATCTAGTTCAACTCTGCTTAGGAAACAAACAAGAACAGTAGCTCCTCTTCAGTCCGATACACTGTACTTGCGGGGAACAGACGCGAGTGCTATTTGCACTGTGTATGGCATTGGACCACAATAGTGACTAGTCTTACCAGAAAACAACTCTTGCTCGTAGGACAAAAAACTGCATGTGACTCAACTCCATTTAGGACTGGGAAACAAACGCCAGCTCGACTTACAAGAAACACACTCTGCTTTTGAGAAAAGAGCACTCTTCTACTCTACTGTGTTTCCTATGGGGTCCGAACAGTGAGCTTGCTCAGAACAAAAGAACTGTGCTTCCTACACACACGGCCATATCTAGTTCAATTTTGCTTAGGAACCTGACAAGAAGAGTAGATCCTCTTCAGTCCAATACACTATACTTGCTGGGAACAGACGCCAGTGCTATTTGTCCTGTGTATGGCAAAGGCAGCGCAATAGTGACTCTTCTTACCAGAAAAAACTCTTGCTCGTAGGACCAGAAACTGCATATGATTCCACTCCATTTAGGACTGGGAAACAAACTCTAGCTCGCTTTACAAGAAACACACTCTGCTTTGGAGAAAAGAGCACTCTTCTACTCTGCTGTGTTTCCTAGGTGTTCCGAAAAGTGAGCTTGCTCAGAACAAAAAAACTGTGCTTCCTACACACACGGCCATATCTATTTCAAGTCCGCTTAGGAACCTGACAAGAAGAGTAGATCCTCTTCAGTCCAATACACTGTAATTGCTGGGAACAGACGCCAGTGCTATTTGTCCTGTGTAAGGCAATGGCAGCGCAATAGTGACTCTTCTTACCAGAAAACAACTCTTGCTTGTAGGACCAGAAACTGCATGTGATTCAACTCCATTTAGGACTGGCAAACAAAAGCTAGCTCTCCTTACAAGAAACACACTCTGCTTTAGAGAAAAGAGCACACTTCTACTCTGCTGTGTTTCCTAAAGGGCCAGAACAGTGAGCTTGCTCAGAACAAAAGAACTGTGCTTCCTACACACGGGCCATATCTAGTTCAACTCTGCTTAGGAAACTGAGAAGAACAGTAGCTCCTCTTCAGTCCAATACACTGTACTTGCAGGGAACAGACGCGAGTGCTATTTGCACTGTGTATAGCATTGGAGCACAATAGTGACTTCTCTTACCAGAAAACAACTCTTGCTCGTAGGACAAAAAACTGCATGTGACTCAACTCCATTTAACTGGGAAACAAACGCTAGCTCGACTTCCAAGGGACACACTCTGCTTTTGAGAAAAGAGCACTCTTCTACTCTACTGTGTTTCCTATGTGTTCCGAACAGTGAGCTTGCTCAGAACAAAAAAACTGTGCTTCCTACTCACACGGCCATATCTAGTTCAACTCTGCTTAGGAAACTGACAAGAACAGTAGCTCCTCTTTAGTCCGATACACTGTACTTGCTGGAAAGAGACTCGAGTGCTATTTGCACTGTGTATGTCAATAAGAGCACAATAGTGACTCATCTTACCAGAAAACAACTCTTGCTCGTAGGACCAGAAACTGCATGTGATTCAACTCCATTTTGGATTGGGAAACAAACGCTAGCTCGCCTTACACGAAACACACTCGGCTTTAGAGAAAAGTGCACTCTTCTACTCTACTGTGTTTCCTATAGGGCCAGAACAGTGAGCTTGCTCAGAACATAAGAACTGTGCTTCCTACACACATGGACCATATCTAGTTCAACTCTGCTTAGGAAACTGACAAGAACAGTAGCTCCTCTTCAGTCCAATACACTGTACTTGCTGGGAAAAGACGCGAGTGCTATTTGTACTGTGGATGGCAATAGGAGCACAATATTGACTTTCCTTACCAGAAAACAACTCTTGCTCATAGGACCAGAAACTGCATGTGATTCAACTCCATTTAGGACTGGGAAACAAATGCTAGCTCGCCTTACAAGAAACACACTCTGCTTTTGATAAAAGAGCACTCTTCTACTCTACTGTGTTTCCTATGGTGTCCGAACAGTGAGCTTGCTCAGAACAAAAGAACTGTGCTTCCTACACACACGGCCATATCTAGTTCAAGTCTGCTTAGGAACCTGACAAGAACAGTAGATCCTCTTCAGTCCAATACACTATACTTGCTGGGAACAGACGCCAGTGCTATTTGTCCTGTGTATGGCAAAGGCAGCGCAATAGTGACTCTTCTTACCAGAAAACAACTCTTGCTCGTAGGACCAGAAACTGCATGTGATTCCACTACATTTAGGACTGGGAAACAAACTCTAGCTCGCTTTACAAGAAGCACACTCTGCTTTTGAGAAAAGAGCACTCTTCTACTCTACTGTGTTTCCTAGGTGTTCCGAAAAGTGAGCTTGCTCAGAACAAAAAAACTGTGCTTCCTACACACACGGCCATATCTAGTTCAAGTCTGCTTAGGAACCTGACAAGAACAGTAGATCCTCTTCAGTCCAATACACTGTACTTGCTGGAAAGAGACGCCAGTGCTATTTGTCCTGTGTATGGCAATGGCAGCGCAATAGTGACTCTTCTTACCAGAAAACAACTCTGCTTGTAGGACCAGAAACTGCATGTGATCCAACTCCGTTTAGGACTGGCAAACAAAAGCTAGCTCACCTTACAAGAAACACACTCTGCTTTAGAGAAAAGAGCACACTTCTACTCTACTGTGTTTCCTATAGGGCCAGAAGAGTGAGCTTGCTCAGAACAAAAGAACTGTGCTTCCTACACACACAGCCATATCTAGTTCAATTCTGCTTAAGAACCTGACAAGAACAGTAGATCCTCTTCACTCCAATACACTGTACTTGCGGGGAACAGATGCGAGTGCTATTTGCACTGTGTATGGCATTGGAGCACCATAGTGTCTTGTCTTACCAGAAAACAACTCTTGCTCGTAGGAAAAAAAACTGCATGTGACTCAACTCCATTTAGGACTGGGAAACAAACGCTAGCTCCACTTCCAAGAAACACACTCTGCTTTTGAGAAAAGAGCACTCTTCTACTCTACTGTGTTTCCTATGTGTTCCGAACAGTGAGATTGCTCAGAACAAAAAAACTGTGCTTCCTACAAACACGGCCATATCTAGTTCAAGTCTGCTTAGGAACCTGACAAGAACAGTAGATCCTCTTCAGTCCAATACACTATACTTGCTGGGAACAGATGCCAGTGCTATTTGTCCTGTGTTTGGCAATGGCAGCGCAATAGTGACTCTTCTTACCAGAAAACAACTCTTGCTCGTAGGACCAGAAACTGCATGTGATTCAACTCCATTTAGGACTGGGAAACAAACGCTAGCTTGCCTTACAAGAAACACACTCTACTATAGGGAAAAGAGCACTCTTCTACTTTATTGTGTTTCCTATAGGGCCAGAACAGTGAGCTTGCTCAGAACAAAGGAACTGTGCTTCCTACATACGGGCCATAACTAGTTCAACTCTGCTTAGGAAACTGACAAGAACAGTAGCTCCTCTTCAGTCCGATACACTGTACTTGCTGGGAACAGACGCGAGTGCTATTTGCACTGTGTATGGCAATGGGAGCGCAATAGTGGCTTTCCTTACGAGAAAACAACTCTTTCTCATAGGACCAGAAACTGCATGTGATTCAACTCCATTTAGGACTGGGAAACAAATGCTAGCTCGCCTTACAAGAAACACACTCTGCTTTTGATAAAAGAGCACTCTTCTACACTACTGTGTTTCCTGTGGTGTCCGAACAGTGAGCTTGCTCAGAACAAAAGAACTGTGCTTCCTACACACACGGCCATATCTAGTTCAAGTCTGCTTAGGAACCTGACAAGAACAGTAGATCCTCTTCAGTCCAATACAGTATACTTGCTGGGAACAGACGCCAGTGCTATTTGTCCTGTGTATGGCAAAGGCAGCGCAATAGTGACTCTTCTTACCAGAAAACAACTCTTGCTCGTAGGACCAGAAACTGCATGTGATTCCACTACATTTAGGACTGGGAAACAAACTCTAGCTCGCTTTACAAGAAGCACACTCTGCTTTTGAGAAAAGAGCACTCTTCTACTCTACTGTGTTTCCTAGGTGTTCCGAAAAGTGAGCTTGCTCAGAACAAAAAAACAGTGCTTCCTACACACACGGCCATATCTAGTTCAAGTCTGCTTAGGAACCTGAAAAGAACAGTAGATCCTCTTCAGTCCAATACACTGTACTTGCGGGAAAGAGACGCCAGTGCTATTTGTCCTGTGTATGGCAATGGCAGCGCAATAGTGACTCTTCTTACCAGAAAACAACTCTTGCTTGTAGGACCAGAAACTGCATGTGATTCAACTCCGTTTAGGACTGGCAAACAAAAGCTAGCTCTCCTTACAAGAAACACACTCTGCTTTAGAGAAAAGAGCACACTTCTACTCTACTGTGTTTCCTATAGGGCCAGAACAGTGAGCTTGCTCAACAAAAGAACTGTGCTTCCTACACACGGGCCATATCTAGTTCAACTCTGGTTAGGAAACTGAGAAGAACAGTAGCTCCCCTTCAGTCCGATACACTGTACTTGCTGGGAACAGACGCGAGTGCTATTTGCACTGTGTATGGCAATGGGAGCACAATAGTGACTTTCCTTACCAGAAAACAACTCTTGCTCGTAAGACCAGAAACTTCATGTGATTCAACTCCATTTAGGACTTGGAAACAAATGCTAGCTCGCCTTACATGAAACACACTCTGCTTTTGAGAAAAGAGCACTCTTCTACTCTACTGTGTTTCCTATAGGGCCAGAATAGTGAGCTTGCTCAGAACAAAAGAACTGTGCTTCCTACACATGGGCCATGTCTAGTTCAACTCTGCTTAGGAAACAGACAAGAACAGTAGCTCCTCTTCCATCCAATACACTGTACTTGCGGGGAACAGACGCGTGTGCTATTTGCACTGTGTATGGCAATTGGAGCACAATAGTGACTTGTCTTACCAGGAAACAACTCTTGCTCGTAGGACCAAAAACTGCATGTGACTCAACTCCATTTATGACTGGGAAACAAACGCTAGCTTGCCTTCCAAGAAACACACTCTGCTTTAGAGAAAAGAGCACTCTTCTACTCTACTGTGTTTCCTATGGGGTCCAAACAGTGAGCTTGCTCAGAACAAAAGAACTGTGCTTCCTACACGCACGGACCATATCTAGTTCAATTGTGCTTAGTAAACTGACAAGAACAGTAGCTCCTATTCAGTCCAATACACTGTACTTGCTGGGAAAAGACGCGAGTGCTATTTGCCTTGTAAAGGGCAATGGGAGCGCAATAGTGACTTTCCTTACCAGAAAACAACTCTTGTTCATAGGACCAGAATCTGCATGTGATTCAACTCCATTTAGGACTAGGAAACAAACGCTAGCACGCCTTACAAAAACACACTCTGCTTTTGAGAAAAGAGCACTCTTCTACTCTACTGTGTTTCCTATGTGTTCCGAAAAGTGAGCTTGCTCAGAACAAAAAAACTGTGCTTCCTACACACACGGCCATATCTAGTTCAAGTCTGCTTAGGAACCTGAAAAGAACAGTAGATCCTCTTCAGTCCAATACACTGTACTTGCGTGAAAGAGACGCCAGTGCTATTTGTCCTGTGTATGGCAATGGCAGCGCAATAGTGACTCTTCTTACCAGAAAACAACTCTTGCTTGTAGGACGAGAAACTGCATGTGATTCAACTCCGTTTAGGACTGGCAAACAAAAGCTAGCTCTCCTTACAAGAAACACACTCTGCTTTAGAGAAAAGAGCACACTTCTACTCTACTGTGTTTCCTATAGGGCCAGAACAGTGAGCTTGCTCAGAACAAAAGAACTGTGCTTCCTACACACGGGCCATATCTAGTTCAACTCTGGTTAGGAAACTGAGAAGAACAGTAGCTCCTCTTCAGTCCAATACACTGTACTTGCAGGGAACAGACGCGAGTGCTATTTGCACTGTGTATGGCATTTGGAGCACAATAGTGACTCGTCTTACCAGAAAACAACTCTTGCACGTAGGACAAAAAACTGCATGTGACTCAACTCCATTTAGGACTGGGAAACAAACTCTAGCTCGCCTTACAAGAAACACACTCTGCTTTTGAGAAAAGAGCACTCTTCTACTCTACTGTGTTTCCTATGGGGTCCGAACAGTGAGCTTGCTCAGAACAAAAGAACTGTGCTTCCTACACACACGGCCATATCTAGTTCAATTCTGCTTAGGAACCTGACAAAAAGAGTAGATCCTCATCAGTCCAATACACTGTACTTGTTGGGAACAGACGCCAGTGCTATTTGTCCTGTGTATGGCAATGGCAGCACAATAGTGACTCTTCTTATCAGAAAACAACTCTTGCTTGTAGGACCAGAAACTGCATGTGATTCCACTCCATTTAGGACTGGGAAACAAACTCTAGCTTGCTTTACAAGAAACACACTCTGCTTTTGAGAAAAGAGCACTCTTCTACTCTACTGTGTTTCCTATAGGGCCAGAACAGTGAGCTTGCTAGAACAAAAGAACTGTGCTTCCTACACACGGGCCATAACTAGTTCAACTCTGCTTAGGAAACTGACAAGAACAGTAGCTCCTCTTCAGTCCGATACACTGTACTTGCTGGGTACAGACGCGAGTGCTATTTGCACTGTGTATGGCAATTGGAGCACAATAGTGACTTGTCTTACCAGAAAACAACTCTTGCTCGTAGGACAAAAAACTGCATGTGACTCAACTCCATTTAGGATTGGGAAAGAAATGCTAGCTCGCCTTACATGAAACACACTCTGCTTTTGAGAAAAGAGCACTCTTCTACTCTACTGTGTTTCCTATGGGGTCCAAATAGTGAGCTTGCTCAGAACAAAAGAACTGTGCTTCCTACACGCACGGACCATATCTAGTTCAATTCTGCTTAGTAAACTGACAAGAACAGTAGCTCCTATTCGGTCCAATACACTGTACTTGCTGGGAAAAGACGCGAGTGCTATTTGCCTTGTAAAGTGCAATGGGAGCACAATAGTGACTTTCCTTACCAGAAAACAACTCTTGTTCATAGGACCAGAAACTGCATGTGATTCAACTCCATTTAGGACTAGGAAACAAACGCTAGCACGCCTTACAAAAACACACTCTGCTTTTGAGAAAATAGCACTCTTCTACTCTACTGTGTTTCCTATGTGTTCTGAACAGTGAGCTTGCTCAGAACAAAAAAACTGTGCTTCCTACACACACGGGCATATCTAGTTCAAGTCTGCTTGGGAACCTGACAAGAACAGTAGATCCTCTTCTGTCCAAAACACTGTACTTGCTGGGAACAGACGCCAGTACTATTTGTCCTGTGTATGGCAATGGCAGTGCAATAGTGTCTCTTCTTACCAGAAAACAACTCTTGCTCGTAGGACCAGAAACTGCATGTGATTCCACTCCATTTAGGACTGGGAAACAAACGCTAGCTCGCCTTAAATGAAACACTCTCTGCTTTTGAGAAAAGAGCACTCTTCTACTCTACTGTGTTTCCTATAGGGCCAGAACAGTGAGCTTGCTCAGAACAAAAGAACTGTGCTTCCTACACACACGGCCATATCTAGTTCAATTCTGCTTTGGAACCTGACAAGAACAGTAGATCCTCTTCAGTCCAATACACTGTAATTGCTGGGAACAGACGCGAGTGCTATTTGCACTATGTATGGCAATGGGAGCGCAATAGTGACTTTCCTTACCAGAAAACAACTCTTGCTCATAGGACCAGAAAATGCAAGTGATTCAACTCCATTTAGGACTGTGAACAAACGCTAGCTCGCCTTACAAGAAACACACTCTGCTTTTGAGAAAAGAGCACTCTTCTACTCTACTGTGTTTCCTATAGGGCCAGAACAGTGAGCTTGATCAGAACAAGAGAACTGTGCCTCCTACACACACGGCCATATCTAGTTCAATTCTGCTTAGGAAACTGACAAGAACTGTAGATCCTCTTCAGTCCAATACACTGTACCTGCTGGGAACCGACGCCAAAGCTATTTGCACTGTGTATGACATTGTGAGCGCAATAGTGATTCTTCTTACCAGAAAACAACTCTTGCTCGTAGGACCAGAAACTGCATGGGATTCAACTCCATTTAGGACTGGGAAACAAACGCTAGCTCGCCTACAAGAAACACTCTCTGCTTTTGAGAAAAGAGCACTCATCTACTCTACTGGGTTTCCTATGGGGTCCGAACAGTGAGCTTGCTCAGAACAAAAGAACTGTGCTTCCTACACACACGGGCCATATCTAGTTCAACTCTGCTTAGGAAACTGAAAAGAACAGTAGCTCCTCTTCAGTCCGATACACTGTACTTGCTGGGAACAGACGTGAGAGCTATTAGCACTATGTATGGCAAGGGGAGCACAATAGGGACTTTCCTTACCGGAAAACAACTCTTGCTCTTAGGACCAGAAACTGCATGTGATTCAACTCCATTTAGGACTGGGAAACAAACGCTAGCTCGCCTTACAAGAAACACACTCTGCTTTAGAGAAAAGAGCACTCTTCTACACTACTGTGTTTCCTATGGTGTCCGACCAGTGAGCTTGCTCAGAACAAAAGAACTGTGCTTCCTACACACGGCCATATCTAGTTCAATTCTGCTTAGGAACCTGACAAGGACAGTAGATTCTCTTCAGTCCAGTACACTGTAATTGCTGGGAACAGACACCAGTGCTGTTTGTCCTGTGTATGGCAATGGCAGCGCAATAGTGACTCTTCATACCAGAAAACAACTCTTGCTCGTAGGATCAGAAACTGCATGTGATTCAACACCATTTAGGACTGGGAAACAAAAGCTAGCTCACCTTACAAGAAACACGCTTTGCTTTAGAGAAAAGAGCACTCTTCTACTCTACTGTGTTTTCTATAGGGCCAGAATACTGAGCTTGCTCAGAACAAAAGAACTGTGCTTCCTACACATGGGCCATATCTAGTTCAACTCTGCTTAGGAAACTGACAAGAACAGTAGCTCCCCTTCAGTCCGATACACTGTACTTGCTGGGAACAGACGCGAGTGCTATTTGCACTGTGTATGGCAATGGGAGCGCAATAGTGACTTTCCTTACCAGAAAACAACTCTTGCTCGTAAGACCAGAAACTTCATGTGATTCAACTCCATTTAGGACTGGGAAACAAATGCTAGCTCGCCTTACATGAAACACACTCTGCTTTTGAGAAAAGAGCACTCTTCTACTCTACTGTGTTTCCTATAGGGCCAGAATAGTGAGCTTGCTCAGAACAAAAGAACTGTGCTTCCTACACATGGGCCATGTCTAGTTCAACTCTGCTTAGGAAACAGACAAGAACAGTAGCTCCTCTTCCATCCAATACACTGTACTTGCGGGGAACAGACGCGTGTGCTATTTGCACTGTGTATGGCAATTGGAGCACAATAGTGACTTGTCTTACCAGGAAACAACACTTGCTCGTAGGACCAAAAACTGCATGTGACTCAACTCCATTTATGACTGGGAAACAAACGCTAGCTTGCCTTCCAAGAAACACACTCTGCTTTAGAGAAAAGAGCACTCTTCTACTCTACTGTGTTTCCTATGGGGTCCAAACAGTGAGCTTGCTCAGAACAAAAGAACTGTGCTTCCTACACGCACGGACCATATCTAGTTCAATTGTGCTTAGTAAACTGACAAGAACAGTAGCTCCTATTCAGTCCAATACACTGTACTTGCTGGGAAAAGACGCGAGTGCTATTTGCCTTGTAAAGGGCAATGGGAGCGCAATAGTGACTTTCCTTACCAGAAAACAACTCTTGTTCATAGGACCAGAATCTGCATGTGATTCAACTCCATTTAGGACTAGGAAACAAACGCTAGCTCGCCTTACAAAAACACACTCTGCTTTTGAGAAAAGAGCACTCTTCTACTCTACTGTGTTTCCTATGTGTTCCGAAAAGTGAGCTTGCTCAGAACAAAAAAACTGTGCTTCCTACACACACGGCCATATCTAGTTCAAGTCTGCTTAGGAACCTGACAAGAACATTCGATCTTCTTCAGTTCAATACACTGTACTTGCTGCGAACAGACGCCAGTGCTATTTGTCCTGTGTATGGCAATGGCAGCGCAATAGTTACTCTTCTTACCAGAAAACAAATCTTGCTCATAGGACCAGAAACAGCATGGGATTCAAATCCATTTAGGACTGGGAAACAAACTCTAGCTCGCTTTACAAGAAACAGACTCTGCTTTTGAGAAAAGAGCACTCTTCTACTCTTCTGTGTTTCCTATAGGGCCAGAACAGTGAGCTTGCTCAGAAAAAATGAACTGTACTTCCTACACACACGGGCCATATCTAGTTCAACTCTGCTTAGGAAACTGAGAAGAACAGTAGCTCCTTTTCAGTCCAATACACTGTACTTGCTGGGAACAGACGGGAGGACTATTTACCTTGTGTATGGCAATGGGAGCGCAATAGTGACTTTCCTTACCAGAAAACAACTCCTGCTCGTAGGACCAGAAACTGCATGTTATTCCACTCCATTTAGGACTGGGAAACAAACGCTAGCTCGCCTTACAAGAAACACATTCTGCTTTAGAGAAAAGAGCACTCTTCTACTCTACTGTGTTTCCTATGGGGTCCAAACAGTGAGCTTGCTCAGAACAAAAGAACTGTGCTTCCTACACACATGGGCCATATCTAGTTCAACTCTGCTTAGGAAACTGACAAGAACAGTAGCTCCTCTTCAGTCCGATATACTGTACTTGCTGGGAACAGACGTGAGAGCTATTTGCACTATGTATGGCATGGGGAGCGCAATAGTGACTTTCCTTACCAGAAAACAACTCTTGCTCTTAAGACCAGAAAGTGCATGTGATTCAACTCCATTTAGGACTGGGAAACAAACACTAGCTCGCCTTACAAGAAACACACTCTGCTTTAGAGAAAAGAGCACTCTTCTACACTACTGTGTTTCCTATGGGGTCCAAACAGTGAGCTTGCTCAGAACAAAAGAACTGTGCTTCCTACACACGCGGGCCATATCTAGTTCAACTCTGCTTAGGAAACTGACAAGAACAGTAGCTCCTCTTCAGTCCGATACACTGTACTTGCTGGGAACATACGTGAGAGCTATTTGCACTATGTATGGCAAGGGTAGCACAATAGTGACTTTCCTTACCAGAAAACAACTCTTGCTCTTTGGAACAGAAACTGCATGTGATTCAACTCCATTTAGGACTGGGAAACAAACGCTAGCTTGCCTTACAAGAAACACACTCTGCTTTAGAGAAAAGAGCACTCTTCTACACTACTGTGTTTCCTATGGTGTCCGAACAGTGAGCTTGCTCAGAACAAAAGAACTGTGCTTCCTACACACATGGCCATATCTAGTTCAATTCTGCTTAGGAACCTGACAAGAACAGTAGATCCTCTTCAGTCCAATACACTGTACTTGCTGGGAACAGACGCCAGTGCTATTTGTCCTATGTATGGCAATGGCAGCGCAATAGTGACTCTTCTTACCAGAAAACAACTCTTGCTCGTAGGACTAGAAACTGCATGTGATTCAACTCCATTTAGGACTGGGAAACAAACGCTAGCTCGCCTTACAAGAAACACACTCTGCTATTGAGAAAAGAGCACTCTTCCACTCTACTGTGTTTCCTATAGGGCCAGAAGAGTGAGCTTGCTCAGAACAAAAGAACTGTGCTTCCTACACACGGGCCATAACTAGTTCAACTCTGCTTAGGAAACTGACAAGAACAGTAGCTCCTCTTCAGTCCAATACACTGTACTTCCTGGGAACAGACGCGAGTGCAATTTGCACTATGTATGGCAATGGGAGTACAACAGTGACTTTCCTTACCAGAAAACAACTCTTGCTCATAGGACCAGAAACTGGATGTGATTCAACTCCATTTAGGACTGGGAAACAAATGCTAGCTCGCCTTACAAGGAACACACTCTGCTTTTGAAGAAAAGGGCACTCTTCTACTCTATTTTGTTTCCTACGGGGTCCGAACTGTGAGCTTGCTCAGAACAAAAGACCTGTGCTTCCTACACACACGGGCCATATCTGGTTCAACTCTGCTTAGGAAACTGACAAGAACAATAGCTCCTCTTCAGTTCAATAAACTGTACTTGCTGGGAACAGACGCAAGTGCTATTTGCCCTGTGTATGACAATGGGTGCGCAATATGACTCTTCTTACCAGAAAACAACTCTTGCTCGTAGGAGCAGAAACTGCATGTGATTCAACTCCATTTAGGACTGGGAAAAAAACGCTAGCTCGCCTTACAAGAAACACACTCTACTTTTGAGAAAAGAGCACTCTTCTACTCTACTGTGTTTCCTATGGTGTCCGAACAGTGAGCTTGCTCAGAACAAAAGAACTGTGCTTACTACACACACGGGCCATATCTGGTTCAACTCTGCTTAGGAAACTGACAAGAACAGTAGCTCTCTTCAGTCCAATACACTGTACTTGCTGGGAACAGACGCAAGTGCTATTTGCACTGTGTATGGCAATGGGAGCACAATAGTGACTCTTCTTACCAGAAAACACCTCTTACTCGTAGGACCAGAAACTGCATGGGATTCAACTCCATTTCTGACTGGGAAGTAAATACTAGCTCGCCTTTCAAGAAACACAATCTAATTTTGAGAAAAGAGCACTCATCTACTCTACTGTGTTTCCTTTGGTGTCCGCACAGTGTGCTTTCTCAGAAAAAAAGAACTGTGTTTCCTACACACACGGGGCATATCTAGTTCAACTCCTCTTAGGAAAATGACAAGAACAGTAGCTCCTTTTCAGTCCAATACACTGTACTTGCTGGGAACAGACGCGAGTGCTATTTGCACTATGTATGGCAATGGGAGCGCAATAGTGACTTTCCTTACCAGAAAACAACTCTTGCTCATAGGACCAGAAACTGCATGTGATTCAACTCCATTTAGGACAGGGAAACAAACGCTAGCTCGCCTTACAAGAAACACACTCTGCTTTAGAGAAAAGAGCACTCTTCTACACTACTGTGTTTCCTATGGTGTCCGACCAGTGAGCTTGCTCAGAACAAAAGAACTGTGCTTCCTACACACGGCCATATCTAGTTCAATTCTGCTTAGGAACCTGACAAGGACAGTAGATTCTCTTCAGTCCAGTACACTGTAATTGCTGGGAACAGACACCAGTGCTGTTTGTCCTGTGTATGGCAATGGCAGCGCAATAGTGACTCTTCATACCAGAAAACAACTCTTGCTCGTAGGATCAGAAACTGCATGTGATTCAACACCATTTAGGACTGGGAAACAAAAGCTAGCTCACCTTACAAGAAACACGCTTTGCTTTAGAGAAAAAGCACTCTTCTACTCTTGTGTGTTTCCTATAGGGCCAGAATACTGAGCTTGCTCAGAACAAAAGAACTGTGCTTCCTACACATGGGCCATATCTAGTTCAACTCTGCTTAGGAAACTGACAAGAACAGTAGCTCCTCTTCAGTCCGATACACTGTACTTGCTGGGAACAGACGCGAGTGCTTTTTGCACTGTGTATGGCAATGGGAGCGCAATAGTGACTTTCCTTACCAGAAAACAACTCTTGCTCGTAAGACCAGAAACTTCATGTGATTCAACTCCATTTAGGACTGGGAAACAAATGCTAGCTCACCTTACATGAAACACACTCTGCTTTTGAGAAAAGAGCACTCTTCTACTCTACTGTGTTTCCTATAGGGCCAGAATAGTGAGCTTGCTCAGAACAAAAGAACTGTGCTTCCTACACATGGGCCATATCTAGTTCAACTCTGCTTAGGAAACTGACAAGAACAGTAGCTCCTCTTCCATCCAATACACTGTACTTGCGGGGAACAGAGGCGAGTGCTATTTGCACTGTGTATGGCAATTGGAGCACAATAGTGACTTGTCTTACCAGGAAACAACTCTTGCTCGTAGGACCAAAAACTGCATGTGACTCAACTCCATTTATGACTGGGAAACAAACGCTAGCTCGACTTCCAAGAAACACACTCTGCTTTTGAGAAAAGAGCACTCTTCTACTCTACTGTGTTTCCTATGGGGTCCAAACAGTGAGCTAGCTCAGAACAAAAGAACTGTGCTTCCTACACGCACGGACCATATCTAGTTCAATTGTGCTTAGTAAACTGACAAGAACAGTAGCTCCTATTCAGTCCAATACACTGTACTTGCTGGGAAAAGACGCGAGTGCTATTTGCCTTGTAAAGGGCAATGGGAGCGCAATAGTGACTTTCCTTACCAGAAAACAACTCTTGTTCATAGGACCAGAAACTGCATGTGATTCAACTCCATTTAGGACTAGGAAACAAACGCTAGCTCGCCTTA
Organism: Peromyscus eremicus; assembly: GCF_949786415.1. Classification (NCBI taxonomy): domain Eukaryota; kingdom Metazoa; phylum Chordata; class Mammalia; order Rodentia; family Cricetidae; genus Peromyscus; species Peromyscus eremicus. Next base: position 92,059 of record NW_026735160.1, read on the forward strand.
CAAAAACACACTCTGCTTTTGAGAAAAGAGCACTCTTCTACTCTACTGTGTTTCCTATGTGTTCCGAAAAGTGAGCTTGCTCAGAACAAAAAAACTGTGCTTCCTACACACACGGCCATATCTAGTTCAAGTCTGCTTAGGAACCTGACAAGAACAGTAGATCCTCTTCAGTTCAATACACTGTACTTGCTGCGAACAGACGCCAGTGCTATTTGTCCTGTGTATGGCAATGGCAGCGCAATAGTTACTCTTCTTACCAGAAAACAAATCTTGCTCATAGGACCAGAAACTGCATGTGATTCAACTCCATTTAGGACTGGGAAACAAACTCTAGCTCGCTTTACAAGAAACACACTCTGCTTTTGAGAAAAGAGCACTCTTCTACTCTTCTGTGTTTCCTATAGGGCCAGAACAGTGAGCTTGCTCAGAAAAAATGAACTGTACTTCCTACACACACGGGCCATATCTAGTTCAACTCTGCTTAGGAAACTGAGAAGAACAGTAGCTCCTTTTCAGTCCAATACACTGTACTTGCTGGGAACAGACGGGAGGACTATTTGCCTTGTGTATGGCAATGGGAGCACAATAGTGACTTTCCTTACCAGAAAACAACTCCTGCTCGTAGGACCAGAAACTGCATGTGATTCCACTCCATTTAGGACTGGGAAACAAACGCTAGCTCGCCTTACAAGAAACACACTCTGCTTTAGAGAAAAGAGCACTCTTCTACACTACTGTGTTTCCTATGGTGTCCGACCAGTGAGCTTGCTCAGAACAAAAGAACTGTGCTTCCTACACTCACGGCCATATCTAGTTCAATTCTGCTTAGGAACCTGACAAGAACAGTAGATCCTCTTCAGTCCAATACACTGTTCTTGCTGGGAACAGACGCCAGTGCTATTTGTCCTATGTATGGCAATGGCAGCGCAATAGTGACTCTTCTTACCAGAAAACAACTCTTGCTCGTAGGACTAGAAACTGCATGTGATTCAACTCCATTTAGCACTGGGAAACAAACGCTAGCTCGCCTTACAAGAAACACACTCTGCTTTTGAGAAAAGAGCACTCTTCCACTCTACTGTGTTTCCTATAGGGCCAGAAGAGTGAGCTTGCTCAGAACAAAAGAACTGTGCTTCCTACACACACGGGCCATATCTAGTTCAACTCTGCTTAGGAAACTGACAAGAACAGTAGCTCCTATTCAGTCCAATACACTGTACTTGCTGGGAACAGACGCGAGTGCTATTTGCACTATGTATGGCAATGGGAGTACAACAGTGACTTTCCTTACCAGAAAACAACTCTTGCTTATAGGACCAGGAACTGGATGTGATTCAACTCCATTTAGGACTGGGAAACAAATGCTAGCTCGCCTTACAAGGAACACGCTCTGCTTTTGAAGAAAAGGGCACTCTTCTACTCTATTGTGTTTCCTACGGGGTCCGAACTGTGAGCTTGCTCAGAACAAAAGACCTGTGCTTCCTACACACACGGGCCATATCTGGTTCAACTCTGCTTAGGAAACTGACAAGAACAATAGCTCCTCTTCAGTCCAATAAACTGTACTTGCTGGGAACAGACGCAAGTGCTATTTGCCCTGTGTATGACAATGGGTGCGCAATATGACTCTTCTTACCAGAAAACAACTCTTGCTCGTAGGAGCAGAAACTGCATGTGATTCAACTCCATTTAGGACTGGGAAAAAAACGCTAGCTCGCCTTACAAGAAACACACTCTACTTTTTAGAAAAGAGCACTCTTCTACTCTACTGTGTTTCCTATGGTGTCCGAACAGTGAGCTTGCTCAGAACAAAAGAACTGTGCTTACTACACACACGGGCCATATCTGGTTCAACTCTGCTTAGGAAACTGACAAGAACAGTAGCTCCTCTTCAGTCCAATACACTGTACTTGCTGGGAACAGACGCAAGTGCTATTTGCACTGTGTATGGCAATGGGAGCGCAATAGTGACTCTTCTTACCAGAAAACACCTCTTACTCGTAGGACCAGAAACTGCATGGGATTCAACTCAATTTCTGACTGGGAAGTAAATACTAGCTCGCCTTTCAAGAAACACAATCTAATTTTGAGAAAAGAGCACTCATCTACTCTACTGTGTTTCCTATGGTGTCCGCACAGTGTGCTTTCTCAGAAAAAAAGAACTGTGTTTCCTACACACACGGGCCATATCTAGTTCAACTCCTCTTAGGAAAATGACAAGAACAGTAGCTCCTTTTCAGTCCAATACACTGTACTTGCTGGGAACAGACGCGAGTGCTATTTGCACTATGTATGGCAATGGGAGCGCAATAGTGACTTTCCTTACCAGAAAACAATTCTTGCTCATAGGACCAGAAAATGCAAGTGATTCAACTCCATTTAGGACTGTGAAACAAACGCTAGCTCGCCTTACAAGAAACACACTCTGCTTTTGAGAAAAGAGCACTCTTCTACTCTACTGAGTTTCCTATAGGGCCAGAATAGTGAGCTTGCTCAGAACAAAAGAACTGTGCTTCCTACACACACGGGCCATATCTAGTTCAACTCTGCTTAGGAAACTGAGAAGAACAGTAGCTCCTTTTCAGTCCAATACACTGTACTTGCTGGGAACAGACGGGAGGTCTATTTGCCTTGTGTATGGCATTGGGAGCGCAATAGTGACTTTCCTTACCAGAAAACAACTCTTGCTCGTAAGACCAGAAACTTCATGTGATTCAACTCCATTTAGGACTGGGAAACAAATGCTAGCTCGCCTTACATGAAACACACTCTGCTTTTGAGAAAAGAGCACTCTTCTACTCTACTGTGTTTCCTGTAGGGCCAGAATAGTGAGCTTGCTCAGAACAAAAGAACTGTGCTTCCTACACATGGGCCATATCTAGTTCAACTCTGCTTAGGAAACTGACAAGAACAGTAGCTCCTCTTCCGTCCAATACACTGTACTTGCGGGGAACAGACGCGAGTGCTATTTGCACTGTGTATGGCAATTGGAGCACAATAGTGACTTGTCTTACCAGGAAATAACTCTTGCTCGTAGGACCAAAAACTGCATGTGACTCAACTCCATTTATGACTGGGAAACAAACGCTAGCTCGACTTCCAAGAAACACACTCTGCTTTTGAGAAAAGAGCACTCTTCTACTCTACTGTGTTTCCTATGGGGTCCACACAGTGAGCTTGCTCAGAACAAAAGAACTGTGCTTCCTACACGCACGGACCATATCTAGTTCAATTGTGCTTAGTAAACTGACAAGAACAGTAGCTCCTATTCAGTCCAATACACTGTACTTGCTGGGAAAAGACGCGAGTGCTATTTGCCTTGTAAAGGGCAATGGGAGCGCAATAGTGACTTTCCTTACCAGAAAACAACTCTTGTTCATAGGACCAGAAACTGCATGTGATTCAACTCCATTTAGGACTAGGAAACAAACGCTAGCTCGCCTTACAAAAACACACTCTGCTTTTGAGAAAAGAGCACTCTTCTACTCTACTGTGTTTCCTATGTGTTCCGAAAAGTGAGCTTGCTCAGAACAAAAAAACTGTGCTTCCTACACACACGGCCATATCTAGTTCAAGTCTGCTTAGGAACCTGAGAAGAACAGTAGATCCTCTTCAGTTCAATACACTGTACTTGCTGGGAACAGACGCCAGTGCTATTTGTCCTGTGTATGGCAATGGAAGCACAATAGTTACTCTTCTTACCAGAAAACAAATCTTGCTCGTAGGACCAGAAACTGCATGTGATTCAACTCCATTTAGGACTGGGAAACAAACTCTAGCTCGCTTTACAAGAAACACACTCTGCTTTTGAGAAAAGAGCACTCTTCTACTCTTCTGTGTTTCCTATATGGCCAGAACAGTGAGCTTGCTCAGAAAAAATGAACTGTACTTCCTACACACACGGGCCATATCTAGTTCAACTCTGCTTAGGAAACTGAGAAGAACAGTAGCTCCTTTTCAGTCCAATACACTGTACTTGCTGGGAACAGACGCGAGTGCTATTTGCACTATGTATGGCAATGGGAGTACAACAGTGACTTTCCTTACCAGAAAACAACTCTTGCTCATAGGACCAGAAACTGGATGTGATTCAACTCCATTTAGGACTGGGAAACAAATGCTAGCTCGCCTTTCAAGGAACACACTCTGCTTTTGAGAAAAGGGCACTCTTCTACTCTATTGTGTTTCCTACGGGGTCCGAATTGTGAGCTTGCTCAGAACAAAAGACCTGTGCTTCCTACACACACGGGCCATATCTGGTTCAACTTTGCTTAGGAAACTGACAAGAACAATAGCCCCTCTTCAGTCCAATAAACTGTACTTGCTGGGAACAGACGCAAGTGCTATTTGCCCTGTGTATGACAATGGGTGCGCAATATTGACTCTTCTTACCAGAAAACAACTCTTGCTCATAGGACCAGAAACTGCATGTGATTCCACTCCATTTAGGACTGGGAAAAAAACGCGAGCTCGCCTTACAAGAAACACACTCTACTTTTGAGAAAAGAGCACTCTTCTACTCTACTGTGTTTCCTATGGTGTCCGAACAGTGAGCTTGCTCAGAACAAAAGAACTATGCTTACTACACACACGGGCCATATCTGGTTCAACTCTGCTTAGGAAACTGTCAAGAACAGTAGCTCTCTTCAGTCCAATACACTGTACTTGCTGGGAACAGACGCAAGTGCTATTTGCACTGTGTATGGCAATGGGAGCGCAATAGTGACTCTTCTTACCAGAAAACACCTCTTACTCGTAGGACCAGAAACTGCATTGGATTCAACTCCATTTCTGACTGGGAAGTAAATACTAGCTCGCCTTTCAAGGAACACAATCTAATTTTGAGAAAAGAGCACTCATCTTCTCTACTGTGTTTCCTATGGTGTCCGCACAGTGTGCTTTCTCAGAAAAAAAGAACTGTGTTTCCTACACACACGGGCCATATCTACTTCAACTCCTCTTAGGAAAATGACAAGAACAGTAGCTCCTCTTCAGTCCAATACACTGTACTTGCTGGGAACAGACGCGAGTGCTATTTGCACTATGTATGGCAATGGGAGCGCAATAGTGACTTTCCTTACCAGAAAACAACTCTTGCTCATAGGACCAGAAACTCCAAGTGATTCAACTCCATTTAGGACTGTGAAACAAACGCTAGCTCGCCTTACAAGAAACACACTCTGCTTTTGAGAAAAGAGCACTCATCTACTCTACTGGGTTTCCTATGGGGTCCGAACAGTGAGCTTGCTCAGAACAAAAGAACTGTGCTTCCTACGCACACGGGCCATATCTAGTTCAACTCTGCTTAGGAAACTGACAAGAACAGTAGCTCCTCTTCAGTCCAATACACTGTACTTGCTGGGAACAGAAGCAAGTGCTATTTGAACTGTGTATGTCAATGAGATCGCAATAGTGACTTTCCCTACCAGAAAACATCTCTTGCTTGTAGGACCAGAAACTGGATGTGATTCAACTCCATTTAGGTCTGGGAAACAAACGCTAGCTCGCCTTACAAGAAACACACTCTGCTTTAGAGAAAAGATCACTCTTCTACTCTACTGTGTTTCCTATGGGGTCCGAACAGTGAGCATGCTCAGAACAAAAGAACTGTGCTTCCTACATACACGGCCATATCTAGTTCATTTCTGCTTAGGAACCTGAGAAGAACAGTAGATTCTCTTCAGTCCAATACACTGTACATGCTGGGAACAGATGCCAATGCTACTTGCCCTGTGTATGACAATGGGAGCACAATAGTGACTCTTCTTATCAAAAAACAACTCTTGCTCGTAGGACCACAAACTGCATGGGATTCAACTCCATTTAGTACTGGGTAACAAACGCTATCCCGCCTTACAAGAAACACACTCTGCTTTTGAGAAAAGAGCACGCTTCTTCTCTACTGTGTTTCCTATGGGGTCCGAACAGTGAGCGTGCTCAGAACAAAAGAACTGTGCTTCCTACACACTCGGGCCATATCTTGTTCAACTCTGCTTAGGAAACTGACAAGAACAGTACCTGCTCTTCAGTCCAATACACTGTACTTGCTGGGAACAGACGCAAGTGCTATTTGCACTGCGTATGGCAATGGGAGCACAATAGTGACTCTTCTTAACAGAAAGCAACTCTTGCTCGTAGAACCACAAACTGCATGGGATTCAACTCCATTTCTGACTGGGAAACAAACACTAGCTCGCCTTTCCAAAAACACAATCAAATTTTGAGAAGAGAGCACTCATCTACTCTACTGTGTTTCCTATGGTGTCCGCACAGTGAGCTTTCTCAGAACAAAAGAAGTGTGCTTCCTACACACATGGGCCATATCTGGTTCAACTCCTCTTAGGAAAATGACAAGAACAGTAGCTCCTCTTCAGTCCAATACACTGTACTTGCTGGGAACAGACGCGAGTGCTATTTGCACTATGTATGGCAATGGGAGTACAACAGTGACTTTCCTTACCAGAAAACAACTCTTGTTCATATGACCAGAAACTGCATGTGATTCAACTCCATTTAGGACTGGGAAACAATCGCTAGCTCGCCTTACAAGAAACACACTCTGCTTTTGAGAAAAGAGCACTCTTCTACTCTTCTGTGTATCCTATAGGGCCAGAACAGTGAGCTTGATCAGAACAAGAGAACTGTGCTTCCTACACACCCGGCCATATCTAGTTCAATTCTGCTTAGGAAACTGACAAGAACAGTAGATCCTCTTCAGTCCAATACACTGTACATGCTGGGAACAGACGCCAGTGCTATTTGCCCTGTGTATGACAATGGGAGCACAATAGTGACTCTTCTTACCAGAAAACAACTCTTGCTCGTAGGACCACAAACTGCATGGGATTCAACTCCATTTAGTACTGGGAAACAAACGCTATCTTGCCTTACAAGAAACACACTCTGCTTTTGAGAAAAGAGCACGCTTCTACTCTATTGTGTTTCCAATGGGGTCTGAACAGTGAGCTTGCTCAGAAAAAAAGAACTGTGCTTCCTACACACACGGCCATATCTAGTTCAACTCTGCTTAGGAAACTGACAAGAACAGTAGCTCCTCTTCAGTCCAATACACTGTACTTGCTGGAAACAGACGCGACTGCTATTTGCACTGTGTAAGGCAAAAGGAGCGCAATAATGACTTTCCTTTAGAGAAAACAACTCTTGCTGGTAGGACCAAAAACTGCATGTGATTCAACTCCATGTAGGACTGGAAACAAACGCTAGCTCGCCTTACAAGAAACACACTCTGCTTTTGAGAAAAGAGCACTCTTCTACTCCACTGTGTTTCCTATAGGGCCAGAACAGAGAGCTTGCTCAGAACAAAAGAACTGTGCTTCCTACATACACGGCCATAACTAGTTCAATTCTGCTTAGGAACCTGACAAGAACAGTAGGTTCTCTTCAGTCCAATACACCGTACATGCTGGGAACCGACGCCAGTGCTATTTGCCCTGTGTATGACAATGGGAGCGCAATATTGACTCTTCTTACCAGAAAACAACTCTTGCTCGTAGGACCAGAAACTGCATGTGATTCAACTCCATTTAGGACTGGGAAACAAATGCTAGCTCACCTTACAAGAAACACACTCTGCTTTTGAGAAAAGGGCACTCTTCTACTCTATTGTGTTTCCTACGGGGTCCGAACTGTGTGCTTGCTCAGAACAAAAGACCTGTGCTTCCTACACACACGGGCCATATCTAGTTCAACTCTGCTTAGGAAACTGACGAGAACAGTAGCTCCTCTTCAGTCCAATACACTGTACATGCTGGGAACAGATGCCTGTGCTTTTTGCCCTGTGTATGACAATTGAAGCGCAATAGTGACTCTTCTTACCAGAAAACATCTCTTGCTCGTAAGACCACAAACTGCATGGGATTCAACTCCATTTAGTACTGGGTAACAAACACTGTCTCGCCTTACAGGAAACACGCACTGCTTTTGAGAAAAGGGCACTCTTCTACTCTATTGTGTTTCCTACGTGGTCCGAACTGTGAGCTTGCTCAGAACAAAAGAACTGTGCTTCCTACACACACGGGCCATATCTAGTTCAACTCTGCTTAGGAAACTGACAAGAACAGTAGCTGCTCTTCAGTCCAATACACTGTACTTGCTGGGAACAGACGCGAGTGCTATTTGCACTGTGTATGGCAATGGGAGCGCAATAGTGACTCTTCTTACCAGAAAACAACTCTTGCTCGTAGTACCAGAAACTGCATGGGATTCAACTCCATTTCTGACTGGGAAACAAACACTAGCTCTACTTTCAAAAAAAACAATCAAATTTTGAGAATAGAGCACTCATCTACTCTACTGTGTTTCCTATGATGTCCGCATAGTGTGCTTTCTCAGAACAAAAGAACTGTGCTTCCTACATACATGGGATATATCTGGTTCAACTCCTCTTATGAAAATGACAAGAACAGTAGCTCCTCTTCAGTCCAATACACTGTACTTGCTGGGAACAGACGCGAGTGCTATTTGCACTCTGTATGGCAATGGGAGCGCAATAGTGACTTTCCTTACCAGAAAACAACTCTTGCTCATAGGACCAGAAACTGGATGGGATTCACTCCATTTAGGACTGGGAAACAAATGCTAGCTCGCCTTACAAGGAACACACTCTGCTTTTGAGAAAAGGGCACTCTTCTACTCTATTGTGTTTCCTACGGGGTCCGAACTGTGAGCTTGCTCAGAACAAAAGACCTGTGCTTACTACACACACGGGACATATCTGGTTCAACTCTGCTTAGGAAACTGACAAGAGCAGTAGCTCCTCTTCAGTCCAATACACTGTACTTGCTGGGAACAGTCGCAAGTGCTATTTGCCCTGTGTATGACAATGGGTGCGCAATATTGACTCTTCTTACCAGGAAACAACTCTTGCTCGTAGGACAAGAAACTGCATGTGATTCAACTCCATTTAGGACTGGGAAGTAAATACTAGCTCGCCTTTCAAGGAACACAATCTAATTTTGAGAAAAGAGCACTCATCTACTCTACTGTGTTTCCTATGGTGTCCGCACAGTGTGCTTTCTCAGAAAAAAAGAACTGTGTTTCCTACACACACGGGCCATATCTAGTTCAACTCTTCTTAGGAAAATGAAAAGAACAGTAGCTCCTCTTCAGTCCAATACACTGTACATGCTGGGAACAGACGCGAGTGCTATTTGCACTATGTATGGCAATGGGAGCGCAATAGTGACTTTCCTTACCAGAAAACAACTCTTGCTCATAGGACCAGAAACGGCAAGTGATTCAACTCCATTTAGGACTAGGAAACAAACGCTAACTCGCCTTACAAGAAACACACTCTACTTTTGAGAAAAGAGCACTCTTCTACTCTACTGTGTTTCCTATAGGGTCAGAACAGTGAGCTTGATCAGAACATAAGAACTCTGCTTCCTACACACGGGCCATATCTAGTTCAACTCTGCTTAGGAAACTGACAAGAACAGTAGCTCCTCTTCAGTCCGATACACTGTAATTCCTGGGAACAGACGCGAGTGCTATTTGTACTGTGTATGGCAATGGGAGCGCAATAGTGACTTTCCTTACCAGAAAACAACTCTTGCTCATAGGACCAGAAAGTGCAAGTGATTCAACTCCATTTAGGACTGGGAAACAAACGCTAGCTCGCCTTACAAGAAACACACTCTGCTTTTGAGAAAAGAGCACTCTTCTACTCTACTGTGTTTCCTATAGGGCCAGAACAGTGAGCTTGATCAGAACAAGAGAACTGTGCCTCCTACACACACGGCCATATCTAGTTCAATTCTGCTTAGGAAACTGACAAGAACAGTAGCTCCTCTTCAGTCCAATACACTGTACTTGCTGGGAACATAAGCAAGTGCTATTTGAACTGTGTATGTCAATGAGATCGCAATAGTGACTTTCCCTACCAGAAAACATCTCTTGCTTGTAGGACCAGAAACTGCATGTGATTCAACTCCATTTAGGTCTGGGAAACAAACGCTAGCTCGCCTTACAAGAAACACACTCTGCTTTAGAGAAAATATCACTCTTCTACTCTACTGTGTTTCCTATGGGGTCCGAACAGTGAGCATGCTCAGAACAAAAGAACAGTGCTTCCTACATACACGGCCATATCTAGTTCATTTCTGCTTAGGAACCTGAGAAGAACAGTAGATTCTCTTCAGTCCAATACACTGTACATGCTGGGAACCGACGCCAGTGCTATTTGCCCTGTGTATGACAATGGGAGCGCAATAGTGACTCTTCTTACCAGAAAACAACTCTTGCTCGTAGGACCAGAAACTGCAAGTGACTCATCTCCATTTCTGACTGGGAAAGAAACGCTAGCTCGCCTTACAAGAAACACACTCTGCTTTTGAGAAAAGAGCACTCTTCTACTCTACTGTGTTTCCTATAGGGCCAGAACAGTGAGATTGCACAGAACAAAAGAAGTGTGCTTCCTACACACACGGCCATATCTAGTAAATTCAGCTTAGGAAACTGACAAGAACAGTATACCCTCCAGTCAAATACACTGCACATGCTGGGAACAGGCACCAGTGCTATTTGCCCTCTGTATGACAATGGGAGCGCAATAGTGACTCTTCTTACCAGAAAACAACTCTTGCTCGTAGGACCAGAAACTGCAAGTGACTCATCTCCATTTAGGACTGGGAAAGAAACGCTAGCTCGCCTTACAAGAAACACACTCTGCTTTTGAGAAAAGAGCACTCTTCTACTCTACTGTGTTTCCTATAGGGCCAGAACAGTGATCTTGCTCAGAAAAAATGAACTGTGCTTCCTACACACACGACCATATCTAGTTCAATTCTGCTTAGGAACCTGACAAGAACAGTAGATTCTCTTCAGTCCAATACACTGTACATGCTGGGAACCGACGACAATGCTATTTGCACTGTGTATGACATTGAGAGCACAATAGTGATTCTTCTTACCAGAAAACAACTCTTGCTCGTAGGACCAGAAACTGCATGGGATTCAACTCCATTTAGGACTGGGAAACAAACGCTAGCTCGCCTACAAGAAACACACTCTGCTTTTGAGAAAAGAGCACTCATCTACTCTATTGGGTTTCCTATGGGGTCCAAACAGTGAGCTTGCTCAGAACAAAAGAATTGTGCTTCCTACACACATGGGCCATATCTAATTCAACTTTGCTTAGGTTACTGACAAGAACAGTAGCTCCTCTTCAGTCTAATACACTGTACTTGCTGGGAAGAGACGCGAGTGCTATTTGTACTCTGTATGTTAATGGGAGCGCAATAGTGACTCTTCTTACCAGAAAACAACTCTTGCTCTTAGGACCACAAACTGCATGTGACTCACCTCCGTTTAGGACTGTGAAACAAACGCTAGCTCTGCTCACAAGAAACACACTCTGCTTTTGAGAAAAGAGCACTCTTCTACTCTACTGTGTTTCCTCTATGGCCAGAACAATGAGCTTGCTCAGAACAAAATGACTGTGCTTCCTACACACATGGGCCGTATCTAATTCAATTCTGCTTAGGAAACTGACAAGAATAGTATACGCTCTTCAGTCAAATACACTGCACTTGCTGGGAACAGACACCAGTGCTATTTGCCCTTTGTATGACAAAGGGAGCGCAATAGTGACTCTTCTTACCAGAAAACAACTCTTGCTCATAGGACCAGAAACTGCATGACACACAACTCCATTTAGGACTGGGAAAGAAACGCTAGCTTGCCTTACAAGAAACACACTCTGCTTTTGAGAAAAGAGCACTCTTCTACTCTACTGTGTTTCCTATAGGGCCAGAACAGTGAACTTGCTCAGAACAAAAGAACTGTGATTCCTACACACAGGGGCCATATCTAGTTCAACTCTGCTTAGGAAACTGACAAAAACAGTAGCTCCTCTTCAGTACAATACTCTGTACATGCATGGAACAGATGCCAGTGCTATTTGCACTGTTTATGGGAATGGGAGCGCAATAGTGACTCTTCTTACCAGAAAAATCTCTTGCTTGTAGGACCAGGAACTGCACGGGATTCAATTCCATTTCTGACTGGGAAACAAACACTAGCTCGCCTTTCAATAAACACACTCTGCTTTTGAGAAAAGAGCACACTTCTACTCTACTGTGTTTCCAATGGGGTCCAAACGGTGAGCTTGCTCAGAACAAAAGAACTGTGCTTTCTACACACATGGCCATATCTAGTTCAATTCTGCGTAGGAACCTGACAAGAACAGTAGATCCTCTTCAGTCCAATACACTGTACTCCTTGGAATCAGATGCCAGTGCTATTTGCCCTGTGTATGTCAATGGGAGCGCAATAGTGACTCTTCTTACCAGAAAACAACTCTTGCTCGTAGGACCAGAAACTGCATGGGATTCTACTCCATTTAGGACTGGGAAACAAACGCTAGCTCTCCTTAAAAGAAACACACTCTGCTTTTGAGAAAAGAGCAATCTTCTTCTCTACTGTGTTTCCTATAAGGCCAGAACAGTGAACTTGCTCAGAACAAAAGAACAGTGCTTCCTACACACGGGCCATAACTAGTTCAATTCTGCTTAGTAAACTGACAAGAAGAGTAGCTCCTCTTCAGTCCCATACACTGTACTTGCTGCGAACAGACGCGAGTGCTATTTGCACTGTGTATGGAAATGAGAGCACAATAGTGACTTTCCTTAACAGAAAACAACTCTTGCTCCTAGGAACACAAACTGCATGTGATTCAACGCCATTTAGGACTGGGAAACAAATGCTAGCTCGCCTTACTAGAAACACTCTCTGCTTTTTAGAAAAGAGCACTCTTCTACTCTACTGTGTTTCCTATGGGGTCCGAACAGTGAGCTTGCTCAGAACAAAAGAACTGTGCTTCCTACACACACGGCCATATCTAGTTCAATTCTGCTTAGGAACCTGACAAGAACAGTAGATCCTCTTCAGTCCAATACACTGTACTTGCTGGGAACAGATGCCAGTGCTATTTGTCCTGTGTATGGCAATGGCAGCGCAATAGTGACTATTCTTACCATAAAACAACTCTTGCTGGTAGGACCAAAAACTGCATGTGATTCCACTCCATTTAGGACTGAGACACAAACGCTAGCTCACCTTACAAGAAACACACTCTGCTTTAGATAAAAGAGCACTCTTCTACTCTACTGTGTTTCCTATGGGGTCCAAACAGTGAGCTTGCTCAGAACAAAAGAACTGTGCTTCCTACACACAAGTACCATATGTAGTTCAACTCTGCTTAGGAAACTGACAAGAACAGTAGCTCCTATTCAGTCCAATACACTGTACTTCCTGGGAAAAGACGCAAGTGCTATTTGCCCTGTGTATGGCAATGGGAGCGCAATAGTGACTTTCCTTACCAGAAAACAACTCTTGTTCGTAGGACGAGAAACTGCATGTGATTCAACTCCATTTAGGACTAGGAAACAAACGCTAGCTCGCCTTACAAGAAACACACTCTGCTTTTGAGAAAAGAGCACTTTTCTACTCTACTGTGTTTCCTATAGGGCCAGAAGAGTGAGCTTGCTCAGAACATAATAACTGTGCTTCCTAAACACACGGGCCATATCTAGTTCAACTCTGCTTAGGAAACTGACAAGAACAGCAGCTCCTCTTCAGTCCGATACACTGTACTTGCTGAGAACAGACGTGAGTGCTATTTGCACTGTGTATGGCAATTGGAGCACAATAGTGACTCATCTTACCAGAAAACAACTCTTGCTCGTAGGACCAGAAACTGCATGGGACTCAACTCCATTTAGGACTGGGAAGCAAACTCTAGCTCACCTTACAAGAAACACACTCTGCTTTTGAGAAAAGAGCACTCTTCTACTCTACTGTGTTTCCTATAGGGCCAGAACAGTTAGCTTGCTCAGAACAAATGAACTGTGCTTCCTAGACACACGGGCCATATCTAGTTCAACTCTGCTTAGGAAACTGAGAAGAACAGTAGCTCCTCTTCAGTCCAATACACTGTACTTGCTGGGAACAGACGCATGTGCTATTTGCACTGAGTATAGCAATGGGAGCGCAATAGTGACTTTCCTTACCAGAAAACAACTCTTGCTCGTAGGACCAGAAACTGCATGTGATTCAACTCCATTTAGGACTGGGAAACAAATGCTAGCTCGCCTTACAAGAAACACACTGCTTTAGAGAAAAGAGCACTCTTCTACTCTACTGTGTTTCCTATGGGGTCCAAACAGTGAGCTTGCTCAGAACAAAAGAACTGTGCTTCCTACACACGGACCATATGTAGTTCAACTCTGCTTAGGAAACTGACAAGAACAGTAGCTCCTCTTCAGTCCAATACACTGTACTTGCTGGGAACAGACGCGAGTGCTATTTACACTGTGTATGGCAATTGGAGCACAATAGTGACTCGTCTTACCAGAAAACAACTCTTGCTCATAGAACAAAAAATTGCATGTGACTCAACTCCATTTAGGACTGGGAAACAAACTCTAGCTCGCTTTACAAGAAACACACTCTGCTTTTGAGAAAAGAGCACTCTTCTACTCTACTGTGTTTCCTATAGGGCCAGAACAGTGAGCTTGCTCAGAAAAAAAGAACTGTGCTTCCTACTCACAGGGGCCATATCTAGTTCAACTCTTTTTGGAAACTGACAAGAACAGTAGCTCCTCTTCAGTCCAATACACTGTACTTGCTGGGAAGAGACGGGAGGGCTATTTGTACTGTGAATGGCAATGGGAGCACAATAGTGACTTTCCTTACCAGAAAACAACTCTTGCTCATAGGACCAGAAACTGCATGTGATTCCACTCCATTTAGGACTGGGAAACAAACGCTAACTCGCCTTACAAGAAACACACTGCTTTAGAGAAAAGAGCACTCTTCTACTCTACTGTGTTTCCTATGGGGTCCAAACAGTGACCTTGCTCAGAACAAAAGAACTGTGCTTCCTACACACACGGGCCATATCTAGTTCAACTCTGCTTAGGAAACTGACAAGAACAGTAGCTCCTTTTCAGTCCAATACACTGTACATGCTGGGAACAGATGCCTGTGCTATTTGCCCTGTGTATGACAATGGGAGCGCAATAGTGACTCTTCTTACCAGAAAACAACTCTTGCTCGTAGGACCACAAACTGCATGGGATTCAACTCCATTTAGTACAGGGTAACAAACGCTGTCTCGCCTTACAGGAAACACACTCTGCTTTTGAGAAAAGGGCACTCTTCTACTCTATTGTGTTTCCTACGGGGTCCGAACTGTGAGCTTGATCAGAAGAAATGAACTGGGCTTCCTACACACACGGGCCATATCTAGTTCAACTCTTCTTAGAAACTGACAAGAACAGTAGCTGCTCTTCAGTCCAATACACTGTACTTGCTGGGAACAGACGCGAGTGCTATTTGCACTGTGTATGGCAATGGGAGAGCAATCGTGACTCTTCTTA
The DNA here is from genome assembly GCF_949786415.1 of Peromyscus eremicus. Classification (NCBI taxonomy): domain Eukaryota; kingdom Metazoa; phylum Chordata; class Mammalia; order Rodentia; family Cricetidae; genus Peromyscus; species Peromyscus eremicus. Next base: position 107,460 of record NW_026735160.1, read on the forward strand.
CCAGAAACAAATTTGCTCGTAGTACCAGAAACTGCATGGGACTCAACTCCATTTCTGACTGGGAAACAAACACTACCTCGACTTTCAAGAAAAACAATCAAATTTTGAGAATAGAACACTCATCTACTCTACTGTGTTTCCTATGATGTCCGCTTAGTGTGCTTTCTCAGAACAAAAGAACTGTGCTTCCTACACACATGGGATATATCTGGTTCAACTCCTCTTATGAAAATGACAAGAACAGTAGCTCCTCTTCAGTCCAATACACTGTACTTGCTGGGAACAGACGAGAGTGCTATTTGCACTATGTATGGGAATGGGAGCGCAATAGTGACTTTCCTTACCAGAAAACAACTCTTGCTCATAGGACCAGAAACTGGATGTGATTCAACTCCATTTAGGACTGGGAAACAAATGCTAGCTCGCCTTACAAGGAACACACTCTGCTTTTGGGAAAAGGGCACTCTTCTACTTTATTGTGTTTCCTAAGGGGTCCGAACTGTGAGCTTGCTCAGAACAAAAGACCTGTGCTTCCTACAAACACGGGCCATATCTGGTTCAACTCTGCTTAGGAAACTGACAAGAACAGTAGCTCCTCTTCAGTCCAATACACTGTACTTGCTGGGAACAGACGCAAGTGCTATTTGCCCTGAGTATGACAATGGGTGCGCAATATTGACTATTCTTACCAGAAAACAACTCTTGCTCGTAGGACCAGAAACTGCATGTGATTCAACTCCATTTAGGACTGGGAAAAAAATGCTAGCTCGCCTTACATGAAACACACTCTACTTTTGAGAAAAGAGCACTCTTCTACTCTGCTGTGTTTCCTATGGTGTCTGAACAGTGAGCTTGCTCAGAGCAAAGAACTGTGCTTACTACACACACGGGCCATATCTGGTTCAACTCTGCTTAGGAAACTGACAAGAACAGTAGCTCCTCTTCAGTCCAATACACTGTACTTGCTGGGAACAGACGCAAGTGCTATTTGCCCTGTGTATGAAAATGGGAGCACAATAGTGACTCTTCTTACCAGAAAGCAACTCTTGCTCGTAGGACCAGAAACTGCATGGGTTTCAACTCCATTTAGGTCTGGGAAACAAACGCTAGCGCGCCTTACAAGAAACACACTCTGCTTTAGAGAAAAGATCACTCTTCTACTCTACTGTGATCCTATGGGGTCCGAACAGTGAGCATGCTCAGAACAAAAGACCAGGGCTTCCTACATACACGGCCATATCTAGTTCATTCCTGCTTAGGAACCTGAGAAGAACAGTAGATTCTCTTCAGTCCAATACACTGTACATGCTGGGAACCGACGCCAGTGCTATTTGCCCTGTGTATGACAATGGGAGCGCAATAATGACTCTTCTTACCAGAAAACAATCTTGCTCGTAGGATCAGAAACTGCATTTGATTCAACTCCATATAGGAATGGGAAAAAAACGCTAGCTCTCCTTGCAAGAAACACACTCTGCTTTTGAGAAAAGAGCACTCATCTACTCTACTGGGTTTCCTATGGTGTCCGAACACTGAGCTTGCTCAGAACAAAAGAACTGTGCTTCCTACACACATGGGCCATATCTAATTCAACTTTGCTTAGGTTACTGACAAGAACAGTAGCTCCTCTTCAGTCTAATACACTGTACTTGCTGGGAACAGACGCGAGTGCTATTTGTAGTCTGTATGGCAATGGGAGCGCAATAGTGACTCTTCTTACCAGAAAACAACTCTTGCTCTTAGGACCACAACCTGCATGTGACTCAAATCCATTTAGGACTGGGAAACAAACGCTAGCTCTGCTCACAAGAAACACACTCTGCTTTTGAGAAAAGAGCACTCTTCTACTCTACTGTGTTTCCTCTATGGCCAGAACAGTGAGCTTGCTCAGAACAAAAGGACTGTGCTTACTACACACAGGGGCCATATCTAGTTCAACTCTGCTTAGGAAACTGACAAGAACAGTAGCTCCTCTTCAGTCCAATACACTGTACTTGCTGGGAACAGACGGGAGTGCTATTTGCACTGTGTATGTCAATGAGAGCACAATAGTGACTTTCCTTAACAGAAAACAACTATTGCTCCAAGAACACAAACTGCATGTGATTCAACTCCATTTAGGACTGGAAAACAAACGCTAGCTCGCCTTACAAGAAACACACTCCGCTTTTTAGAAAAGAGCACTCTTCTACTCTACTGTGTTTCCTATGGGGTCCGAACAGTGAGCTTGCTCAGAACAAAAGAACTGTGCTTCCTACACACACGGCCATATCTAGTTCAATTCTGCTTAGGAACCTGACAAGAACAGTAGTTCCTCTTCAGTCCAATACACTGTACTTGCTGGGAAAAGACGTGAGTGCTATTTGCCCTGTGTATGGCAATGGGAGCGCAATAGTGACTTTCCTTACCAGAAAAAAACTCTTGTTCGTAGGACCAGAAACTGCATGTGACTCAACTCCATTTAGGACTAGGGAACAAACGCTAGCTCGCCTTACAAGAAACACACTCTACTTTTGAGAAAAGAGCACTTTTCTACTCTACTGTGTTTCCTATAGGGCCAGAACAGTGAGCTTGCTCAGAACAAAAGAACTGTGCTTCCTACACACACGGGCCTTATCTAGTTCAACTCTGCTTAGGAAACTGACAAGAACAGTAGCTCCTCTTCAGTCCAATACACTGTACCTGCTGGGAACAGACGCGAGTGCTATTTGCACTGTGTATGGCAATGTGAGCACAATAGTGACTTTCCTTACCAGAAAACAACTCTTGCTCGTAGGACCAGAAACTGCATGTGATTCAACTCCATTTAGGAATGGGAAAAAAACGCTAGCTCTCCTTGCAAGAAACACACTCTGCTTTTGAGAAAAGAGCACTCTTCTACTCTACTGTATTTCCTATAGGGCCAGAAGAGTGAGACAGCACAGAACAAAAGAAGTGTGCTTCCTACACACACGGCCATATCTAGTTCAATTCAGCTTAGGAAACTGACAAGAACAGTATACCCTACAGTCAAATACACTGCACATGCTGGGAACAGGCACCAGTGCTATTTGCCCTCTGTATGACAATGGGAGCGCAATAGTGACTCTTCTTACCAGAAAACAACTCTTGCTCGTAGGACCAGAAACTGCAAGTGACTCATCTCCATTTAGGACTGGGAAAGAAACGCTAGCTCGCCTTACAAGAAACACACTCTGCTTTTGAGAAAAGAGCACTCTTCTACTCTACTGTGTTTCCTGTAGGACCAGAAGAGTGAGCTTGCTCAGAACATAATCACTGTGCTTCCTAAACACACGGGCCATATCTAGTTCAACTCTGCTTAGGAAACTGACAAGAACAGCAGCACCTCTTCAGTCCGATACACTGTACTTGCTGAGAACAGACGCGAGTGCTATTTGCACTGTGTATGGCAATTGGAGCACAATAGTGACTCGTCTTACCAGAAAACAACTCTTGCTCGTACGACCAGAAACTGCATGTGACTCAACTCCATTTAGGACTGGGAAACAAACTCTAGCTCACCTTACAAGAAACACATTCTACTTTTGGGAAAAGAGCACTCTTCTACTCTACTGTGTTTCCTATAGGGCCAGAACAGTTAGCTTGCTCAGAACAAAAGAACTGTGCTTCCTACACACACGGACCATATGTAGTTCAACTCTGCTTAGGAAACTGACAAGAACAGTAGCTCCTCTTCAGTCCAATACACTGTACTTGCTGGGAACACACGCGAGTGCTATTTACACTGTGTATGGCAATTGGAGCACAATAGTGACTCGTCTTACCAGAAAACAACTCTTGCTCATAGAACAAAAAATTGCATGTGACTCAACTCCACTTAAGCCTGGGAAACAAACTCTAGCTCGCTTTACAAGAAACACACTCTGCTTTTGAGAAAAGAGCACTCTTCTACTCTACTGTGTTTCCTATAGGGCCAGAACAGTGAGCTTGCTCAGAAAAAAAGAACTGTGCTTCCTAAACACAGGGGCCATATCTAGTTCAACTCTTCTTAGGAAACTGACAAGAACAGTAGCTCCTCTTCAGTCCGATACACTGTACTTTCTGGGAAGAGACGGGAGGGCTATTTGCACTGTGTATGGCAATGGGAGCACAATCGTGACTTTCCTTACCAGAAAACAACTCTTGCTCATAGGACCACAAACTGCATGTGATTCCACTCCATTTAGGAATGGGAAACAAACGCTAGCTTGCCTTAAAAGAAACACACTCTGCTTTTGAGAAAAAAGCACTCTTCTACTCTACTGTGTTTCCTATGGGGTCCGAACAGTGAGATTGCTCAGAACAAAAAAACTGTGCTTCCTACACACACGGCCATATCTAGTTCAAGTCTGCTTAGGAACCTGACAAGAACAGTAGGTCCTCTTCAGTCCAATACACTGTACTTGCTGGGAACAGACGCGAGTGCTATTTGCACAGTGTATGGCAATGGGAGCGTAACGTGACTTACCTTACCAGAAAACAACTCTTGTTCGTAGGACCAGAAACTGCATGTGATTCAACTCCATTTAGACTGGGAAAGAAACGCTAGCTCGCCTTACAAGAAACACGCTCTGCTTTTGAGAAAAGAGCACTCTTCTACTCTACTGTGTTTCCTATAGGGCCAGAACAGTGTACTTGCTCAGAACAAAAGAACTGGGCTTCCTACACACACGACCATATCTAGTTCAATTCTGCTTAGGATCCTGACAAGAACAGTAGATTCTCTTCAGTCCAATACACTGTACATGTTGGGAACCGAAGCCAATGCTATTTGCACTGTGTATGACATTGAGAGCACAATAGTGATTCTTCTTACCAGAAAACAACTCTTGCTCGTAGGACCAGAAACTGCATGTAATTCAACTCCATTTAGGACTGGGAAACAAACGCTAGCTCGCCTACAAGAAACATACTCTGCTTTTGAGAAAAGAGCACTCATCTACTCTACTGGGTTTCCTATGGTGTCCGAACACTGAGCTTGCTCAGAACAAAAGAACTGTGCTTCCTACACACATGGGCCATATCTAATTCAACTTTGCTTAGCTCTGACAAGAACAGTAGCTCCTCTTCAGTCTAATACACTGTACTTGCTGGGAACAGACGCGAGTGCTATTTGTAGTCTGTATGGCAATGGGAGCGCAATAGTGACTCTTCTTACCAGAAAACAACTCTTGCTCATAGGACCACAACCTGCATGTGACTCAAATCCATTTAGGACTGGGAAACAAACGCTAGCTCTGCTCACAAGAAACACACTCTGCTTTTGAGAAAAGAGCACTCTTCTACTCTACTGTGTTTCCTCTATGGCCAGAACAGTGAGCTTGCTCAGAACAAAAGGACTGTGCTTACTACACACAGGGGCCATATCTAGTTCAACTCTGCTTAGGAAACTGACAAGAACAGTAGCTCCTCTTCAGTCCAATACACTGTACTTGCTGGGAACAGACGGGAGTGCTATTTGCACTGTGTATGTCAATGAGAGCACAATAGTGACTTTCCTTAACAGAAAACAACTATTGCTCCTAGGAACACAAACTGCATGTGATTCAACTCCATTTAGGACTGGAAAACAAACGCTAGCTCGCCTTACAAGAAACACACTCTGCTTTTTAGAAAAGAGCACTCTTCTACTCTACTGTGTTTCCTATGGGGTCCAAACAGTGAGCTTGCTCAGAACAAAAGAACTGTGCTTCCTACACACACGGCCATATCTAGTTCAATTCTGCTTAGGAACCTGACAAGAACAGTAGTTCCTCTTCAGTCCAATACACTGTACTTGCTGGGAAAAGACGCGAGTGCTATTTGCCCTGTGTATGGCAATGGGAGCGCAATAGTGACTTTCCTTACCAGAAAAAAACTCTTGTTCGTAGGACCAGAAACTGCATGTGATTCAACTCCATTTAGGACTAGGGAACAAACGCTAGCTCGCCTTACAAGAAACACACTCTACTTTTGAGAAAAGAGCACTTTTCTACTCTACTGTGTTTCCTATAGGGCCAGAACAGTGAGCTTGCTCAGAACAAAAGAACTGTGCTTCCTACACACAAGGGCCTTATCTAGTTCAACTCTGCTTAGGAAACTGACAAGAACAGTAGCTCCTCTTCAGTCCAATACACTGTACCTGCTGGGAACAGACGCGAGTGCTATTTGCACTGTGTATGGCAATGTGAGCACAATAGTGACTTTCCTTACCAGAAAACAACTCTTGCTCGTAGGACCAGAAACTGCATGTGATTCAACTCCATTTAGGACTGGGAAACAAACGCTAGCTCGCCTTACAAGAAACATACTCTGCTTTTGGGAAAAGAGCACTCTTCTACTCTACTGTGTTTCCTGTAGGACCAGAACAATGAGCTTGCTCAGAACATAATAACTGTGCTTCCTAAACACACGGGCCATATCTAGTTCAACTCTGCTTAGGAAACTGACAAGAACAGCAGCTCCTCTTCAGTCCGATACACTGTACTTGCTGAGAACAGACGCGAGTGCTATTTGCACTGTGTATGGCAATTGGAGCACAATAGTGACTCGTCTTACCAGAAAACAACTCTTGCTCGTACGACCAGAAACTGCATGTGACTCAACTCCATTTAGGACTGGGAAACAAACTCTAGCTCACCTTACAAGAAACACATTCTACTTTTGGGAAAAGAGCACTCTTCTACTCTACTGTGTTTCCTATAGGGCCAGAACAGTGAGCTTGCTCAGAACAAAAGAACTGTGCTTCCTACACACACGGACCATATGTAGTTCAACTCTGCTTAGGAAACTGACAAGAACAGTAGCTCCTCTTCAGTCCAATACACTGTACTTGCTGGGAACACACGCGAGTGCTATTTACACTGTGTATGGCAATTAGAGTGCAATAGTGACTTTGCTTACCAGAAAACAACTCTGGCTCGTAGGACCACAAACTGCATGTGATTCAACGCCATTTAGGACTGGAAAACAAATGCTAGCTCGCCTTACAAGAAACACACTCTGCTTTAGAAAAAGAGCACTCTTCTACTCTACTGTGTTTCCTACAGGGCCAGAACAGTGAGCTTGCACAGAACAAAAGAACTGTGCTTCCCACACACGGGCCATATCTAGTTCAACTCTGCTTAGGAAACTGACAAGAACAGTAGATCCTCTTCAGTCCAATACACTGTACTTGCTGGGAACAGACGCCAGAGCTATTTGCACTGTGTATGGCAATTGGAGCACAATAGTGACTCGTCTTACCAGAAAAGAACTCTTGCTCATAGAACAAAAAACTGCATGTGACTCAACTCCATTTAGGACTGGGAAACAAACTCTAGCTCGCTTTACAAGAAACACACTCTGCTTTTGAGAAAAGAGCACTCTTCTACTCTACTGTGCTTCCTATGGGGCCAGAACAGTGAGCTTGCTCAGAAAAAAAGAACTGTGCTTCCTAAACACACGGGCCATATCTACTTCAAGTCTGCTTAGGAACCTGACAAGAACAGTAGATCCTCTTCAGTCCAATACACTGTACTTGCTGGGAACAGACACGAGTGCTATTTGCACAGTGTATGGCAATGGGAGCGCAATGTGACTTTCCTTACCAGAAAACAACTCTTGTTCGTAGGACCTGAAACTGCATGTGATTCAACTCCATTTAGGACTAGGAAACAAACGCTAGCTTGCCTTACAAGAAACACACTCTGCTTTTGAGAAAAGAGCACTCTTCTACTCTACTGTGTTTTCTATAGGGCCAGAACAGTGAGCTTGCTTAGAACATAAGAACTGTGTTTCCTACACACACGGGCCATATCTAGTTCAACTCTGCTTAGGAATCTGACAAGAACAGTAGCTCCTCTTCAGTCCAAACACTGTACTTGCTGGGAACAGATGCGAGTGCTATTTGCACTGTGTATGTCAATGAGAGCACAATAGTGACGTTCCTTAACAGAAAACAACTCTTGCTCCTAGGAACACAAACTGCATGTGATTCAACTCCATTTAGGACTGGAAAACAAACGCTAGCTCGCCTTACAAGAAACACACTCTGCTTTTGAGAAAAGAGCACTCTTCTACGCTACTGTGTTTATTATGGGGTCCGAACAGTGAGCTTGCTCAGAACAAAAGAACTGTGCTTCCTACACACACGGCCATATCTAGTTCAATGCTGCTTAGGAACCTGACAAGAACAGTAGATCCTCTTCAGTCCAAAACACTGTACTTGCTGGGAAAAGACGCGAGTGCTATTTGCCATGTGTATGGCAATGGGAGCGCAATAGTGACTTTCCTTACCAGAAAAAAACTCTTGTTCGTAGGACCAGAAACTGCATGTGATTCAACTCCATTTAGGACTAGGGAACAAACGCTAGCTCGCCTTACAAGAAACACACTCTGCTTTTGAGAAAAGAGCATATTCTACTCTACTGTGTTTCTTTTTGGGCCAGAACAGTGAACTTGCTCAGAACATAAGAACTGTGCTTCCTACACACACGGGCCTTATCTAGTTCAACTCTGCTTAGGAAACTGACAAGAACAGTAGCTCCTCTTCAGTCCAATACACTGTACCTGCTGGGAGCAGACGCGAGTGCTATTTGCACTGTGTATGGCAATGTGAGCACAATAGTGACTTTCCTTACCAGAAAACAACTCTTGCTCGTAGGACCAGAAACTGCATGTGATTCAACTCCATTTAGGACTGGGAAACAAACGCTAGCTCGCCTTACAAGAAACATACTCTGCTTTTGGGAAAAGAGCACTCTTCTACTCTACTTTGTTTTCTATGGGGTCCGAACAGTGAGCTTGCTCAGAACAAAAGAACTGTGCTTCCTACACACACGGCCATATCTAGTTCATTTCTGCTTAGGAACCTGACAAGAACAGTAGATCCTCTTCAGTCCAATACACTGTACTTGCTGGGAAAAGACGCGAGTGCTATTTGCCCTGTGTATGGCAATGGAAGCGCAATAGTGACTTTCCTTACCAGAAAAAAACTCTTGTTCAAAGGACCAGAAACTGCATGTGATTCAACTCCATTTAGGACTAGGGAACAAACGCTAGCTCGCCTTACAAGAAACACACTCTGCTTTTGAGAAAAGAGCACTTTTCTACTCTACTGTGTTTCCTATAGGGCCAGAACAGTGAGCTTGCTCAGAACAAAAGAACTGTGCTTCCTACACACACGGGCCTTATCTAGTTCAACTCTGCTTAGGAAACTGACAAGAACAGCAGCTCCTCTTCAGTCCGATACACTGTACTTGCTGAGAACAGACGCGAGTGCTATTTGCACTGTGTATGGCAATTGGAGCACAATAGTGACTCGTCTTACCAGAAAACAACTCTTGCTCGTACGACCAGAAACTGCATGTGACTCAACTCCATTTAGGAACTGGAAACAAACTCTAGCTCACCTTACAAGAAACACATTCTACTTTTGGGAAAAGAGCACTCTTCTACTCTACTGTGTTTCCTATAGGGCCAGAACAGTTAGCTTGCTCAAAACAAAAAAACTGTGCTTCCTACACACACGGACCATATGTAGTTCAACTCTGCTTAGGAAACTGACAAGAACAGTAGCTCCTCTTCAGTCCAATACACTGTACTTGCTGGGAACACACGAGAGTGCTATTTACACTGTGTATGGCAATTAGAGTGCAATAGTGACTTTGCTTACCAGAAAACAACTCTTGCTCGTAGGACCACAAACTGCATGTGATTCAACGCCATTTAGGACTGGGAAACAAATGCTAGCTCGCCTTACAAGAAACACACTCTGCTTTAGAAAAAGAGCACTCTTCTACTCTACTGTGTTTCCTACAGGGCCAGAACAGTGAGCTTGCTCAGAACAAAAGAACTGTGCTTCCCACACACGGGCCATATCTAGTTCAACTCTGCTTAAGAAACTGACAAGAACAGTAGATCCTCTTCAGTCCAATACACTGTACTTGCTGGGAACAGACGCCAGTGCTATTTGCACTGTGTATGGCAATTGGAGCACAATAGTGACTCGTCTTACCAGAAAACAACTCTTGCTCATAGAACAAAAAACTGCATGTGACTCAACTCCATTTAGGACTGGGAAACAAACTCTGGCTCGCTTTACAAGAAACACACTCTGCTTTTGAGAAAAGAGCACTCTTCTACTCTACTGTGTTCCTATAGGGCCAGAACAGTGAGCTTGCTCAGAAAAAAAGATCTGTGCTTCCTAAACACACGGGCCATATCTAGTTCAACTCTTCTAAGGAAAATGACAAGAACAGTAGCTCCTCTTCAGTCCAATACACTGTACTTGCTGGGAACAGACGGGAGGGCTATTTGCACTGTGTATGGCAATGGGAGCACAATAGTGACTTTCCTTACCAGAAAACAACTCTTGCTCGTAGGACCAGAAACTGCGTGTGATTCCACTCCATTTAGGAATGGGAAACAAAAGCTAGCTCGCCTTAAAGAAACACACTCTACGTTTGAGAAAAAAGCACTCTTCTACTCTACTGTGTTTTCTATGGGGTCCGAACAGTGAGCTTGCTCAGAACAAAAAAACTGTGCTTCCTACACACACGGCCATATCTAGTTCAAGTCTGCTTAGGAACCGGACAAGAACAGTAGATCCTTTTCAGTCCAATACACTGTACTTGCTGGGAACAGACGCGAGTGCTATTTGCACAGTGTATGGCAATGGGAGCTCAATGTGACTTTCCTTACCAGAAAACAACTCTTGTTTGTAGGACCTGAAACTGCATGTGATTCAACTCCATTTAGGACTAGGAAACAAACGCTAGCTTGCCTTACAAGAAACACACTCTGCTTTTGAGAAAAGAGCACTCTTCTACTCTACTGTGTTTCCTATAGGGTCAGAACAATGAGCTTGCTTAGAACATAAGAACTGTGTTTCCTACACACACGGGCCATATCTAGTTCAACTCTGCTTAAGAAACTGACAAGAACAGTACATCCTCTTCAGTCCAATACACTGTACTTGCTGGGAACAGACGCGAGTGCTATTTGCACTGTGTATGTCAATGAGAGCACAATAGTGACTTTCCATAACAGAAAACAATTCTTGCTCCTAGGAACACAACTGCATGTGATTCAACTCCATTCAGGACTGGAAAACTAACGCTAGCTCGCCTTACAAGAAACACACTCTGCTTTTGAGAAAAGAGCACTCTTCTACTCTACTGTGTTTCCTATGGGGTCCGAACAGTGAGCTTGCTCAGAACAAAAGAACTGTGCTTCCTACACACACGGCCATATCTAGTTCAATTCTGCTTAGGAACCTGACAAGAACAGTAGATCCTCTTCAGTCCAATACACTGTACTTGCTGGGAAAAGACGCGAGTGCTATTTGCCCTGTGTATGGCAATGGGAGCACAATAGTGACTTTCCTTACCAGAAAAAAACTCTTGTTCGTAGGACCAGAAACTGCATGTGATTCAACTCCATTTAAGACTAGGGAACAAACACTAGCTCGCCTTACAAGAAACACACTCTGCTTTTGAGAAAAGAGCACTTTTCTACTCTACTGTGTTTCCTATAGGGCCAGAACAGTGAGCTTGCTCAGAACATAAGAACTGTGCTTCCTACACACACGGGCCTTATCTAGTTCAACTCTGCTTAGGAAACTGACAAGAACAGTAGCTCCTCTTCAGTCCGATACACTGTACTTGCTGGGAACAGACGCGAGTGCTATTTGCACTGTGTATGGCAATGTGAGCACAATAGTGACTTTCCTTACCAGAAAACAACTCTTGCTCGTAGGACCAGAAACTGCATGTGATTCAACTCCATTTAGGACTGGGAAACAAACGCTAGCTCGCCTTACAAGAAACACCCTCTGCTTTTGGGAAAAGAGCACTCTTCTACTCTACTTTGTTTTGTATGGGGTCCGAACAGTGAGCTTGCTCAGAACAAAAGAACTGTGCTTCCTACACACACGGCCATATCTAGTTCAATTCTGCTTAGGAAACTGACAAGAACAGTAGCTCCTATTCAGTCCAATACACTGTACTTGCTGGGAACAGACGTGAGTGCTATTTGCACTGTGTATGGCATTTGGAGCGCAATAGTGACTCTTCTTACCAGAAAACAACTCTTGCTCGTAGGACCAAAAACTGTCTGTGATTCAACTCCATTTAGGACTGGGAAACAAACGCGAGCTCGCCTTACAAGAAACACACTCTGCTTTAGAGAAAAGAGCACTCTTCTACTCTACTGTGTTTCCTATAGGACCAGAACAGTGAGCTTGCTCAGAACATAATAACTGTGCTTCCTAAACACACGGGCCATATCTAGTTCAACTCTGCTTAGGAAACTGACAAGAACAGCAGCTCCTCTTCAGTCCGATACACTGTACTTGCTGAGAACAGACGCGAGTGCTATTTGCACTGTGTATGGCAATTGGAGCACAATAGTGACTCGTCTTACCAGAAAACAACTCTTGCTCGTACGACCAGAAACTGCATGTGACTCAACTCCATTTAGGAACTGGAAACAAACTCTAGCTCACCTTACAAGAAACACATTCTACTTTTGGGAAAAGAGCACTCTTCTACTCTACTGTGTTTCCTATAGGGCCAGAACAGTTAGCTTGCTCAAAACAAAAAAACTGTGCTTCCTACACACACGGACCATATGTAGTTCAACTCTGCTTAGGAAACTGACAAGAACAGTAGCTCCTCTTCAGTCCAATACACTGTACTTGCTGGGAACACACGAGAGTGCTATTTACACTGTGTATGGCAATTAGAGTGCAATAGTGACTTTGCTTACCAGAAAACAACTCTTGCTCGTAGGACCACAAACTGCATGTGATTCAACGCCATTTAGGACTGGGAAACAAATGCTAGCTCGCCTTACAAGAAACACACTCTGCTTTAAAAAAAGAGCACTCTTCTACTCTACTGTGTTTCCTACAGGGCCAGAACAGTGAGCTTGCTCAGAACAAAAGAACTGTGCTTCCCACACACGGGCCATATCTAGTTCAACTCTGCTTAAGAAACTGACAAGAACAGTAGATCCTCTTCAGTCCAATACACTGTACTTGCTGGGAACAGACGCCAGTGCTATTTGCACTGTGTATGGCAATTGGAGCACAATAGTGACTCGTCTTACCAGAAAACAACTCTTGCTCATAGAACAAAAAACTGCATGTGACTCAACTCCATTTCGGACTGGGAAACAAACTCTGGCTCGCTTTACAAGAAACACACTCTGCTTTTGAGAAAAGAGCACTCTTCTACTCTACTGTGTTCCTATAGGGCCAGAACAGTGAGCTTGCTCAGAAAAAAAGATCTGTGCTTCCTAAACACACGGGCCATATCTAGTTCAACTCTTCTAAGGAAAATGACAAGAACAGTAGCTCCTCTTCAGTCCAATACACTGTACTTGCTGGGAACAGACGGGAGGGCTATTTGCACTGTGTATGGCAATGGGAGCACAATAGTGACTTTCCTTACCAGAAAACAACTCTTGCTCGTAGGACCAGAAACTGCGTGTGATTCCACTCCATTTAGGAATGGGAAACAAAAGCTAGCTCGCCTTAAAGAAACACACTCTACGTTTGAGAAAAAAGCACTCTTCTACTCTACTGTGTTTTCTATGGGGTCCGAACAGTGAGCTTGCTCAGAACAAAAAAACTGTGCTTCCTACACACACGGCCATATCTAGTTCAAGTCTGCTTAGGAACCGGACAAGAACAGTAGATCCTTTTCAGTCCAATACACTGTACTTGCTGGGAACAGACGCGAGTGCTATTTGCACAGTGTATGGCAATGGGAGCTCAATGTGACTTTCCTTACCAGAAAACAACTCTTGTTTGTAGGACCTGAAACTGCATGTGATTCAACTCCATTTAGGACTAGGAAACAAACGCTAGCTTGCCTTACAAGAAACACACTCTGCTTTTGAGAAAAGAGCACTCTTCTACTCTACTGTGTTTCCTATAGGGTCAGAACAATGAGCTTGCTTAGAACATAAGAACTGTGTTTCCTACACACACGGGCCATATCTAGTTCAACTCTGCTTAAGAAACTGACAAGAACAGTACATCCTCTTCAGTCCAATACACTGTACTTGCTGGGAACAGACGCGAGTGCTATTTGCACTGTGTATGTCAATGAGAGCACAATAGTGACTTTCCATAACAGAAAACAATTCTTGCTCCTAGGAACACAACTGCATGTGATTCAACTCCATTCAGGACTGGAAAACTAACGCTAGCTCGCCTTACAAGAAACACACTCTGCTTTTGAGAAAAGAGCACTCTTCTACTCTACTGTGTTTCCTATGGGGTCCGAACAGTGAGCTTGCTCAGAACAAAAGAACTGTGCTTCCTACACACACGGCCATATCTAGTTCAATTCTGCTTAGGAACCTGACAAGAACAGTAGATCCTCTTCAGTCCAATACACTGTACTTGCTGGGAAAAGACGCGAGTGCTATTTGCCCTGTGTATGGCAATGGGAGCACAATAGTGACTTTCCTTACCAGAAAAAAACTCTTGTTCGTAGGACCAGAAACTGCATGTGATTCAACTCCATTTAAGACTAGGGAACAAACACTAGCTCGCCTTACAAGAAACACACTCTGCTTTTGAGAAAAGAGCACTTTTCTACTCTACTGTGTTTCCTATAGGGCCAGAACAGTGAGCTTGCTCAGAACATAAGAACTGTGCTTCCTACACACACGGGCCTTATCTAGTTCAACTCTGCTTAGGAAACTGACAAGAACAGTAGCTCCTCTTCAGTCCGATACACTGTACTTGCTGGGAACAGACGCGAGTGCTATTTGCACTGTGTATGGCAATGTGAGCACAATAGTGACTTTCCTTACCAGAAAACAACTCTTGCTCGTAGGACCAGAAACTGCATGTGATTCAACTCCATTTAGGACTGGGAAACAAACGCTAGCTCGCCTTACAAGAAACACCCTCTGCTTTTGGGAAAAGAGCACTCTTCTACTCTACTTTGTTTTCTATGGGGTCCGAACAGTGAGCTTGCTCAGAACAAAAGAACTGTGCTTCCTACACACACGGCCATATCTAGTTCAATTCTGCTTAGGAAACTGACAAGAACAGTAGCTCCTATTCAGTCCAATACACTGTACTTGCTGGGAACAGACGTGAGTGCTATTTGCACTGTGTATGGCATTTGGAGCGCAATAGTGACTCTTCTTACCAGAAAACAACTCTTGCTCGTAGGACCAAAAACTGTCTGTGATTCAACTCCATTTAGGACTGGGAAACAAACGCGAGCTCGCCTTACAAGAAACACACTCTGCTTTAGAGAAAAGAGCACTCTTCTACTCTACTGTGTTTCCTATAGGACCAGAACAGTGAGCTTGCTCAGAACATAATAACTGTGCTTCCTAAACACACGGGCCATATCTAGTTCAACTCTGCTTAGGAAACTGACAAGAACAGCAGCTCCTCTTCAGTCCGATACACTGTACTTGCTGAGAACAGACGCGAGTGCTATTTGCACTGTGTATGGCAATTGGAGCACAATAGTGACTCGTCTTACCAGAAAACAACTCTTCCTCGTACGACCAGAAACTGCATGTGACTCAACTCCATTTAGGAACTGGAAACAAACTCTAGCTCACCTTACAAGAAACACATTCTACTTTTGGGAAAAGAGCACTCTTCTACTCTACTGTGTTTCCTATAGGGCCAGAACAATTAGCTTGCTCAAAACAAAAGAACTGTGCTTCCTACACACACGGACCATATGTAGTTCAACTCTGCTTAGGAAACTGACAAGAACAGTAGCTCCTCTTCAGTCCAATACACTGTACTTGCTGGGAACACACGCGAGTGCTATTTACACTGTGTATGGCAATTAGAGTGCAATAGTGACTTTGCTTACCAGAAAACAACTCTTGCTCGTAGGACCACAAACTGCATGTGATTCAACGCCATTTAGGACTGGGAAACAAATGCTAGCTCGCCTTACAAGAAACACACTCTGCTTTAGAAAAAGAGCACTCTTCTACTCTACTGTGTTTCCTACAGGGCCAGAACAGTGAGCTTGCTCAGAACAAAAGAACTGTGCTTCCCACACACGGGCCATATCTAGTTCAACTCTGCTTAAGAAACTGACAAGAACAGTAGAACCTCTTCAGTCCAATACACTGTACTTGCTGGGAACAGACGCCAGTGCTATTTGCACTGTGTATGGCAATTGGAGCACAATAGTGACTCGTCTTACCAGAAAACAACTCTTGCTCATAGAATAAAAAACTGCATGTGACTCAACTCCATTTAGGACTGGGAAACAAACTCTAGCTCGCTTTACAAGAAACACACTCTGCTTTTGAGAAAAGAGCACTCTTCTACTCTACAGTGTTCCTATAGGGCCAGAACAGTGAGCTTGCTCAGAAAAAAAGAACTGTGCTTCCTAAACACACGGGCCATATCTAGTTCAACTCTTCTTAGGAAACTGACAAGAACAGTAGCTCCTCTTCAGTCCAATACACTGTACTTGCTGGGAACAGACGGGAGGGCTATTTGCACTGTGTATGGCAATGGGAGCACAATAGTGACTTTCCTTACCAGAAAACAACTCTTGCTCGTAGGACCAGAAACTGCGTGT
This sequence comes from Peromyscus eremicus, assembly GCF_949786415.1. Lineage (NCBI taxonomy): Eukaryota > Metazoa > Chordata > Mammalia > Rodentia > Cricetidae > Peromyscus > Peromyscus eremicus. The sequence goes on from NW_026735160.1 coordinate 124,010, forward strand.
GATTCCACTCCATTTAGGAATGGGAAACAAAAGCTAGCTCGCCTTAAAGAAACACACTCTACGTTTGAGAAAAAAGCACTCTTCTACTCTACTGTGTTTTCTATGGGGTCCGAACAGTGAGCTTACTCAGAAAAAAAAAAACTGTGCTTCCTACACACACGGCCATATCTAGTTCAAGTCTGCTTAGGAACTGGACAAGAACAGTAGATCCTCTTCAGTCCAATACACTATACTTGCTGGGAACAGACGCGAGTGCTATTTGCACAGTGTATGGCAATGGGAGCTCAATGTGACTTTCCTTACCAGAAAACAACTCTTGTTCGTAGGACCTGAAACTGCATGTGATTCAACTCCATTTAGGACTAGGAAACAAACGCTAGCTTGCCTTACAAGAAACACACTCTGCTTTTGAGAAAAGAGCACTCTTCTACTCTACTGTGTTTCCTATAGGGTCAGAACAATGAGCTTGCTTAGAACATAAGAACTGTGTTTCCTACACACACGGGCCATATCTAGTTCAACTCTGCTTAGGAAACTGACAAGAACAGTACATCCTCTTCAGTCCAATACACTGTACTTGCTGGGAACAGACGCGAGTGCTATTTGCACTGTGTATGTCAATGAGAGCACAGTAGTGACTTTCCATAACAGAAAACAACTCTTGCTCCTAGGAACACAACTGCATGTGATTCAACTCCATTTAGGACTGGAAAACTAACGCTAGCTCGCCTTACAAGAAACACACTCTGCTTTTGAGAAAAGAGCACTCTTCTACTCTACTGTGTTTCCTATGGGGTCCGAACAGTGAGCTTGCTCAGAACAAAAGAACTGTGCTTCCTACACACACGGCCATATCTAGTTCAATTCTGCTTAGGAACCTGACAAGAACAGTAGATCCTCTTCAGTCCAATACACTGTACTTGCTGGGAAAAGACGGGAGTGCTATTTGCCCTGTGTATGGCAATGGGAGCTCAATAGTGACTTTCCTTACCAGAAAAAAACTCTTGTTCGTAGGACCAGAAACTGCATGTGATTCAACTCCATTTAGGACTAGGGAACAAACGCTAGCTCGCCTTACAAGAAACACACTCTGCTTTTGAGAAAAGAGCACTTTTCTACTCTACTGTGTTTCCTATATGGCCAGAACAGTGAGCTTGCTCAGAACATAAGAACTGTGCTTCCTACACACACGGGCCTTATCTAGTTCAACTCTGCTTAGGAAACTGACAAGAACAGTAGCTCCTCTTCAGTCCAATACACTGTACCTGCTGGGAACAGACGCGAGTGCTATTTGCACTGTGTATGGCAATGTGAGCACAATAGTGACTTTCCTTACCAGAAAACAACTCTTGCACGTAGGACCAGAAACTGCATGTGATTCAACTCCATTTAGGACTGGGAAACAAACGCTAGCTCGCCTTACAAGAAACATACTCTGCTTTTGGGAAAAGAGCACTCTTCTACTCTACTTTGTTTTCTATGGGGTCCGAACAGTGAGCTTGCTCAGAACAAAAGAACTGTGCTTCCTACACACACGGCCATATCTAGTTAAATTCTGCTTAGGAACCTGACAAGAACAGTAGCTCCTCTTCAGTCAGATACACTGTACTTGCTGGGAACAGACGCGAGTGCTATTTGCACTGTGTATGGCAATGTGAGCACAATAGTGACTTTCCTTACCAGAAAACAACTCTTGCTCGTAGGACCAGAAACTGCATGTGATTCACCTCCATTTAGGACTAGGAAACAAACACTAGCTCGCCTTACGAGAAACATACTCTGCTTTTGGGAAAAGAGCACCCTTCTACTCTACTTTGTTTTCTATGGGGTCCGAACAGTGAGCTTGCTCAGAACAAAAGAACTGTGCTTCCTCCACACACGGGCCTTATCTAGTTCAACTCTGCTTAGGAAACTGACAAGAACAGCAGCTCCTCTTCAGTCCGATACACTGTACTTGCTGAGAACAGACGCGGGTGCTATTTGCACTGTGTATGGCAATTGGAGCACAATAGTGACTCTTCTTACCAGAAAACAACTCTTGCTCGTACGACCAGAAACTGCATGTGACTCAACTCCATTTAGGACTGGGAAACAAACTCTAGCTCACCTTACAAGAAACGCATTCTACTTTTGGGAAAAGAGCACTCTTCTACTCTACTGTGTTTCCTATAGGGCCAGAACAGTTAGCTTGCTCAAAACAAAAGAACTGTGCTTCTTACACACACGGACCATATGTAGTTCAACTCTGCTTAGGAAACTGACAAGAACAGTAGCTCCTCTTCAGTCCAATACACTGTACTTGCTGGGAACAGACGCGAGTGCTATTTACACTGTGTATGGCAATTAGAGTACAATAATGACTTTGCTTACCAGAAAACAACTCTTGCACATAGGACCACAAACTACATGTGATTCAACGCCATTTAGGACTGGGAAACAAATGCTAGCTCGCCTTACAAGAAACACACTCTGCTTTAGAAAAAGAGCACTCTTCTACTCTACTGTGTTTCCTACAGGGCCAGAACAGTGAGCTTGCTCAGAACAAAAGAACTGTGCTTCCTACACACACGGTCCATATCCAGTTCAACTCTGCTTAGGAAACTGACAAGAACAGTAGATCCTCTTCAGTCCAATACACTGTACTTGCAGGGAACAGATGCGAGTGCTATTTGCACTATGTATGCCAATTGGAGCCCAATAGTGACTTGTCTTACCAGAAAACAACTCTTGCTCGTAGGACAAAAAACTGCATGTGACTCAACTCCATTTAGGACTGGGAAACAAATGCTAGCTCGACGTCCAATAAACACACTCTGCTTTTGAGAAAAGAGCACTCTTCTACTCTACTGTGTTTCCTATGTGTTCCGAACAGTGAGCTTGCTCAGAACAAAAAAACTGTGCTTCCTACACACACGGCCATATCTAGTTCAAGTCTGCTTAGGAACCTGACAAGAACAGTAGATCCTCTTCAGTCCAATACACTGTACTTGCTGCGAACAGACGCCAGTGCTATTTGTCCTGTGTATGGCAATGGCAGCACAATAGTGACTCTTTTTACCAGAAAACAACTCTTGCTCGTAGTACCAGAAACTGCATGGGATTCAACTCCATTTAGGACTGCGAAACAAACGCTAGCTCGCCTTACAAGTAACACACTCTGCTTTAGAGAAAAGAGCACTCTTCTGCTCTACTGTGTTTCCTATAGGGTCCAAACAGTGAGCTTGCAAAGAACAAAAGAACTGTGCTTCCTACAAACACGGATCATATCTAGTTCAACTCTGCTTAGGAAACTGACAAGAACAGTAGAACCTATCCAGTCCAATACACTGTACTTGCTGGGAACAGACGCCAGTGCTATTTGCACTGTGTATGGCAATTGGAGCACAATAGTGACTCGTCTTACCAGAAAACAACTCTTGCTCATAGAACAAAAAACTGCGTGTGACTCAACTCCATTTAGGACTGGGAAACAAACTCTAGCTCGCTTTACAAGAAACACACTCTGCTTTTGAGAAAAGAGCACTCTTCTACTCTACTGTGCTTCCTATAGGGCCAGAACAGTGAGCTTGCTCAGAAAAAAAGATCTGTGCTTCCTAAACACACGGGCCATATCTAGTTCAACTCTTCTTAGGAAACTGACAAGAACAGTAGCTCCTCTTCAGTCCAATACACTGTACTTGCTGGGAACAGACGGGAGGGCTATTTGCACTGTGTATGGCAATGGGAGCACAAAAGTGACTTTCCTTACCAGAAAACAACTCTTGCTCGTAGGACCAGAAACTGCATGTGATTCCACTCCATTTAGGAATGGGAAACAAAAGCTAGCTCGCCTTAAAAGAAACACACTCTACGTTTGAGAAAAAAGCACTCTTCTACTCTACTGTGTTTTCTAAGGAGTCCGAACAGTGAGCTTGCTCAGAACAAAAAAACTGTGCTTCCTAAACACACGGGCCATATCTATTTCAACTCTGCTTAGGAAATTCACAAGAACAGCAGCTCCTCTTCAGTCCGATACACTGTACTTGCTGAGAACAGACGCGAGTGCTATGTGCACTGTGTATGGCAATTGGAGCACAATAGTGACTCCTCTTACCAGAAAACAACTCTTGCTCATAGGACCAAAAACTGCATGTGACTCAACTCCATTTAGGACTGGGAAACAAACTCTAGCTCACCTTACAAGAAACACACTCTGCTTTTGAGAAAAGAGCACTCTTCCACTCTACTGGGTTTCCTATAGGGCCAGAACAGTTAGCTTGCTCAGAACAAGTGAACTGTGCTTCCTAGACACACGGGCCATATCTAGTTCAACTCTGCTTAGGAAACTGAGAAGAACAGTAGCTCCTCTTCAGTCCAATACACTGTATTTGCTGGGAACAGACGCATGTGCTATTTGCACTGTGTATGGCAATTAGAGTGCAATAGTGACTTTGCTTACCAGAAAACAACTCTTGCTCATAGGACCAGAAACTGCATGTGATTCAACTCCATTTAGGACTGGGAAACAAACACTTGCTCACCTTACAAGAAACACACTCTGCTTTTGAGAAAAGAGCACTCATCTACTCTACTGTGTTTCCTATGGCGTCCGAAGAGTGAGCTTGCTCAGAACAAACGAAATGTGCTTCCTACTCACACAGCCATATCTAGTTCAAGTCTGCTTAGGAACCTGACAAGAACAGTAGATCCTCTTCAGTCCAATACACTGTACTTGCTGGGAACAGACGCGAGTGCTATTTGCACTGTGTATGGCAATGGGAGCGCAATGTGACTTTCCTTACCAGAAAACAACTCTTGTTCGTAGGACCTGAAACTGCATGTGATTCAACTCCATTTAGGACTGGGAAACAAACACTAGTTCGCCTTACATGAAATACACTCTGCTTTTGAGAAAAGAGCACTCTTCTACTCTACTGTGTTTCCTATGGGGTCTGAACAGTGAGCTTGCTCAGAACAAACGAACTGTGCTTCCTACACACACGGCCATATATAGTTGAAGTCTGCTTAGGAACCTGACAAGAACAGTAGATCATCTTCAGTTCAATACACTGCAATTGCTGGGAACAGACGCCAGTGCTATTTGTCCTGTGTATGGCAATGGCAGCGCAATAGTGACTCTTCTTACCATAAAACAACTCTTGCTCGTAGGACCAGAAACTGCATGTGATTCAACTCCATTTAGGACTGGGAAACAAACACTAGTTCGCCTTACAAGAAACACACTCTGCATTAGAGAAAAGAGCACTCTTCTACTCTACTGTGTTTCCCATAGGGCCAGAACAGTAAGCTTGCTCAGTACAAAAGAACTGTGCTTCCTACACATGGGCCATATGTAGTTCAACTCTGCTTAAGAAACTGACAAGAACAGTAGCTCCTCTTCAGTCCGATACACTGTACTTTCTGGGAACAGACGCGAGTGCTACTTGCACTGTGTATGGCAATGGGAGCACAATAGTGACTTTCCTTACCAGAAAACAACTCTTGCTCCTAGGACCAGAAACTGCATGTGATTCAACTCCATTTAGGACTGGGAAACAAATGCTAGCTCGCCTTACATGAAATACACTCTGCTTTTGAGAAAAGAGCACTCTTCTACTCTACTGTGTTTCCTATGGGGTCTGAACAGTGAGCTTGCTCAGAACAAAAGAACTGTGCTTCCTACACACACGGGACATATCTAGTTCAACTCTGCTTAGGAAACTGACAAGAACAGTAGCTCCTCTTCAGTCCAATACACTTTACTTGCGGGGAACAAACGCGAGTGCTATTTTCACTGTGTATGGCAATTGGAGCACAATAGTGACTCGTCTTACCAGAAAACAACTCTTGCTCGTAGGACAAAAAACTGCATGTGACTCAACTCCATTTAGGACTGGGAAACAAACGCGAGCTCGCCTTACAAGAAACACACTCTGCTTTAGAGAAAAGAGCACTCTTCTACTCTACTGTGTTTCCTGTAGGACCAGAACAGTGAGCTTGCTCAGAACATAATAACTGTGCTTCCTAAACACACGTGCCATATCTATTTCAACTCTGCTTAGGAAACTGACAAGAACAGCAGCTCCTCTTCAGTCTGATACACTGTACTTGCTGAGAACAGACGCGAGTGCTATGTGCACTGTGTATGGCAATTGGAGCACAATAGTGCCTCGTCTTACCAGAAAACAACTCTTGCTCGTAGTACCAGAAACTGCATGTGATTCAACTCCATTTAGGACTGGGAAACAAATGCTAGCTCGCCTTACATGAAACACACTCTGCTTTTGAGAAAAGAGCACTCTTCTACTCTACTGTGTTTCCTATGGGGTCCGAACAGTGAGCTTGCTCAGAACAAAAGAACTATGCGTCCTACACAAACGGGACATATCCAGTTCAACTCTGCTTAGGAAACTGACAAGAACAGTAGCTCCTCTTCAGTCCAATACACTTTACTTGCTGGGAACAGACGCGAGTGCTATTAGCACTGTGTATGGCAATGGGAGCGCAATAGTGACTTTCCTTACCAGAAAACAACTCTTGCTCGTAGGACCAGAAACTGCATGTGATTCAACTCCATTTAGGAATGGGAAACGAACGCTAGCTCGCCTTACAAGAAACACACTCTGCTTTTGAGAAAATAGCACTCTTCTACTCTACTGTGTTTCCTCTATGGCCAGAAGAGTGAGCTTGCTCAGAACAAAAGGACTGTGCTTCCTACACACAGGGGATATCTAGTTCAACTCGGCTTAGGAAACTGACAAGAACAGTAGCTCCTCTTCAGTCCAATACACTGTACTTGCTGGGAACAGACGCGAGTGCTATTTGCACTGTGTATGTCAATGAGAACACAATAGTGACTTTCCTTACCAGAAAACAACTCTTGCTCGTACGACCAGAAACTGCATGTGACTCAACTCCATTTAGGACTGGGAAACAAACTCTAGGTCACCTTACAAGAAACACATTCTACTTTTGGGAAAAGAGCACTCTTCTACTCTACTGTGTTTCTTATGGGGTCCGAACAGTGAGCTTGCTCAGAACAAAAGAACTGTGCTTCCTACACACACGGCCATATCTAGTTCAATTCTGCTTAGGAACCTGACAAGAACAGTAGCTCCTCTTCAGTCAGATACACTGTACTTGCTGGGAACAGACGCGAGTGCTATTTGCACTGTGTATGGCAATGTGAGCACAATAGTGACTTTCCTTACCAGAAAACAATTCTTGCTCGTAGGACCAGAAACTGCATGTGATTCAACTCCATTTAGGACTAGGAAACAAACACTAGCTCACCTTACGAGAAACATACTCTGCTTTTGGGAAAAGAGCACCCTTCTACTCTACTTTGTTTCCTATAGGGTCAGAACAATGAGCTTGCTTAGAACATAAGAACTGTGTTTCCTACACACACGGGCCATATCTAGTTCAACTCTGCTTAGGAAACTGACAAGAACAGTACATCCTCTTCAGTCCAATACACTGTACTTGCTGGGAACAGACGCGAGTGCTATTTGCACTGTGTATGTCAATGAGAGCACAATAGTGACTTTCCATAACAGAAAACAACTCTTGCTCCTAGGAACACAACTGCATGTGATTCAACTCCATTTAGGACTGGAAAACTAACGCTAGCTCGCCTTACAAGAAACACACTCTGCTTTTGAGAAAAGAGCACTCTTCTACTCTACTGTGTTTCCTATGGGGTCCGAACAGTGAGCTTGCTCAGAACAAAAGAACTGTGCTTCCTACACACACGGCCATATCTAGTTCAATTCTGCTTAGGAACCTGACAAGAACAGTAGATCCTCTTCAGTCCAATACACTGTACTTGCTGGGAAAAGACGCGAGTGCTATTTGCACTGTGTATGGCAATGTGAGCACAATAGTGACTTTCCTTACCAGAAAACAACTCTTGCTCGTAGGACCAGAAACTGCATGTGATTCACCTCCATTTAGGACTAGGAAACAAACACTAGCTCGCCTTACGAGAAACATACTCTGCTTTTGGGAAAAGAGCACCCTTCTACTCTACTTTGTTTTCTATGGGGTCCGAACAGTGAGCTTGCTCAGAACAAAAGAACTGTGCTTCCTCCACACACGGGCCTTATCTAGTTCAACTCTGCTTAGGAAACTGACAAGAACAGCAGCTCCTCTTCAGTCCGATACACTGTACTTGCTGAGAAGAGACGCGGGTGCTATTTGCACTGTGTATGGCAATTGGAGCACAATAGTGACTCGTCTTACCAGAAAACAACTCTTGCTCGTACGACCAGAAACTGCATGTGACTCAACTCCATTTAGGACTGGGAAACAAACTCTAGCTCACCTTACAAGAAACACATTCTACTTTTGGGAAAAGAGCACTCTTCTACTCTACTGTGTTTCCTATAGGGCCAGAACAGTTAGCTTGCTCAAAACAAAAGAACTGTGCTTCTTACACACACGGACCATATGTAGTTCAACTCTGCTTAGGAAACTGACAAGAACAGTAGCTCCTCTTCAGTCCAATACACTGTACTTGCTGGGAACAGACGCGAGTGCTATTTACACTGTGTATGGCAATTAGAGTGCAATAATGACTTTGCTTACCAGAAAACAACTCTTGCACATAGGACCACAAACTACATGTGATTCAACGCCATTTAGGACTGGGAAACAAATGCTAGCTCGCCTTACAAGAAACACACTCTGCTTTAGAAAAAGAGCACTCTTCTACTCTACTGTGTTTCCTACAGGGCCAGAACAGTGAGCTTGCTCAGAACAAAAGAACTGTGCTTCCTACACACACGGTCCATATCCAGTTCAACTCTGCTTAGGAAACTGACAAGAACAGTAGGTCCTCTTCAGTCCAATACACTGTACTTGCAGGGAACAGATGCGAGTGCTATTTGCACTATGTATGCCAATTGGAGCCCAATAGTGACTTGTCTTACCAGAAAACAACTCTTGCTCGTAGTACCAGAAACTGCATGTGATTCAACTCCATTTAGGACTGGGAAACAAACGCTAGCTCGCCTTACATGAAACACACTCTGCTTTTGAGAAAAGAGCACTCTTCTACTCTACTGTGTTTCTTATGGGGTCCGAACAGTGAGCTTGCTCAGAACAAAAGAACTATGCGTCCTACACACACGGGACATATCTAGTTCAACTCTGCTTAGGAAACTGACAAGAACAGTAGCTCCTCTTCAGTCCAATACACTTTACTTGCTGGGAACAGACGCGAGTGCTATTAGCACTGTGTATGGCAATGGGAGCGCAATAGTGACTTTCCTTACCAGAAAACAACTCTTGCTTGTAGGACCAGAAACTGCATGTGATTCAACTCCATTTAGGACTAGGAAACAAACACTAGCTCGCCTTACGAGAAACATACTCTGCTTTTGGGAAAAGAGCACCCTTCTACTCTACTTTGTTTTCTATGGGGTCCGAACAGTGAGCTTGCTCAGAACAAAAGAACTGTGCTTCCTCCACACACGGGCCTTATCTAGTTCAACTCTGCTTAGGAAACTGACAAGAACAGCAGCTCCTCTTCAGTCCGATACACTGTATTTGCTGAGAACAGACGCGGGTGCTATTTGCACTGTGTATGGCAATTGGAGCACAATAGTGACTCGTCTTACCAGAAAACAACTCTTGCTCGTACGACCAGAAACTGCATGTGACTCAACTCCATTTAGGACTGGGAAACAAACTCTAGCTCACCTTACAAGAAACACATTCTACTTTTGGGAAAAGAGCACTCTTCTACTCTACTGTGTTTCCTATATGGCCAGAACAGTTAGCTTGCTCAAAACAAAAGAACTGTGCTTCTTACACACACGGGCCATATGTAGTTCAACTCTGCTTAGGAAACTGACAAGAACAGTAGCTCCTCTTCAGTCCAATACACTGTACTTGCTGGGAACAGACGCGAGTGCTATTTACACTGTGTAAGGCAATTAGAGTGCAATAGTGACTTTGCTTACCAGAAAACAACTCTTGCACATAGGACCACAAACTACATGTGATTCAACGCCATTTAGGACTGGGAAACAAATGCTAGCTCGCCTTACAAGAAACACACTCTGCTTTAGAAAAAGAGCACTCTTCTACTCTACTGTGTTTCCTACAGGGCCAGAACAGTGAGCTTGCTCAGAACAAAAGAACTGTGCTTCCTACACACACGGTTCATATCCAATTCAACTCTGCTTAGGAAACTGACAAGAACAGTAGATCCTCTTCAGTCCAATACACTGTACTTGCAGGGAACAGATGCGAGTGCTATTTGCACTATGTATGGCAATTGGAGCCCAATAGTGACTTGTCTTACCAGAAAACAACTCTTGCTCGTAGGACAAAAAACTGCATGTGACTCAACTCCATTTAGGACTGGGAAACAAATGCTAGCTCGACGTCCAATAAACACTCTCTGCTTTTGAGAAAAGAGCACTCTTCTACTCTACTGTGTTTCCTATGTGTTCCGAAAAGTGAGCTTGCTCAGAACAAAAAAACTGTGCTTCCTACACACACGGCCATATCTAGTTCAAGTCTGCTTAGGAACCTGACAAGAACAGTAGATCCTCTTCAGTCCAATACACTGTACTTGCTGCGAACAGACGCCAGTGCTATTTGTCCTGTGTATGGCAATGGCAGCACAATAGTGACTCTTTTTACCAGAAAACAACTCTTGCTCGTAGTACCAGAAACTGCATGGGATTCAACTCCATTTAGGACTGCGAAACAAACGCTAGCTCGCCTTACAAGTAACACACTCTGCTTTAGAGAAAAGAGCACTCTTCTGCTCTACTGTGTTTCCTATAGGGTCCAAACAGTGAGCTTGCAAAGAACAAAAGAACTGTGCTTCCTACAAACACGGATCATATCTAGTTCAACTCTGCTTAGGAAACTGACAAGAACAGTAGAACCTATCCAGTCCAATACACTGTACTTGCTGGGAACAGACGCCAGTGCTATTTGCACTGTGTATGGCAATTGGAGCACAATAGTGACTCGTCTTACCAGAAAACAACTCTTGCTCATAGAACAAAAAACTGCGTGTGACTCAACTCCATTTAGGACTGGGAAACAAACTCTAGCTCGCTTTACAAGAAACACACTCTGCTTTTGAGAAAAGAGCACTCTTCTACTCTACTGTGCTTCCTATAGGGCCAGAACAGTGAGCTTGCTCAGAAAAAAAGATCTGTGCTTCCTAAACACACGGGCCATATCTAGTTCAACTCTTCTTAGGAAACTGACAAGAACAGTAGCTCCTCTTCAGTCCAATACACTGTACTTGCTGGGAACAGACGGGAGGGCTATTTGCACTGTGTATGGCAATGGGAGCACAATAGTGACTTTCCTTACCAGAAAACAACTCTTGCTCGTAGGACCAGAAACTGCATGTGATTCCACTCCATTTAGGAATGGGAAACAAAAGCTAGCTCGCCTTAAAAGAAACACACTCTACGTTTGAGTAAAAAGCACTCTTCTACTCTACTGTGTTTTCTATGGAGTCCGAACAGTGAGCTTGCTCAGAACAATAAAACTGTGCTTCCTAAACACACGGGCCATATCTATTTCAACTCTGCTTAGGAAACTGACAAGAACAGCAGCTCCTCTTCAGTCCGATACACTGTACTTGCTGAGAACAGACGCGAGTGCTATGTGCACTGTGTATGGCAATTGGAGCACAATAGTGACTCGTCTTACCAGAAAACAACTCTTGCTCATAGGACCAAAAACTGCATGTGACTCAACTCCATTTAGGACTGGGAAACAAACTCTAGCTCACCTTACAAGAAACACACTCTGCTTTTGAGAAAAGAGCACTCTTCCACTCTACTGGGTTTCCTATAGGGCCAGAACAGTTAGCTTGCTCAGAACAAGTGAACTGTGCTTCCTAGACACACGGGCCATATCTAGTTCAACTCTGCTTAGGAAACTGAGAAGAACAGTAGCTCCTCTTCAGTCCAATACACTGTACTTGCTGGGAACAGACGCATGTGCTATTTGCACTGTGTATGGCAATGGGAGCACAATAGTGACTTTCCTTACCAGAAAACAACTCTTGGTCGTAGGACCAGAAACTGCATGTGATTCAACTCCATTTAGGACTGGGAAACAAACACTTGCTCACCTTACAAGAAACACACTCTGCTTTTGAGAAAAGAGCACTCATCTACTCTACTGTGTTTCCTATGGGGTCCGAAGAGTGAGCTTGCTCAGAACAAACGAACTGTGCTTCCTACTCACACAGCCATATCTAGTTCAAGTCTGCTTAGGAACCTGACAAGAACAGTAGATCCTCTTCAGTCCAATACACTGTACTTGCTGGGAACAGACGCGAGTGCTATTTGCACTGTGTATGGCAATGGGAGCGCAATGTGACTTTCCTTACCAGAAAACAACTCTTGTTCGTAGGACCTGAAACTGCATGTGATTCAACTCCATTTAGGACTGGGAAACAAACACTAGTTCGCCTTACATGAAATACACTCTGCTTTTGAGAAAAGAGCACTCTTCTACTCTACTGTGTTTCCTATGGGGTCTGAACAGTGAGCTTGCTCAGAACAAACGAACTGTGCTTCCTACACACACGGCCATATCTAGTTGAAGTCTGCTTAGGAACCTGACAAGAACAGTAGATCATCTTCAGTTCAATACACTGTAATTGCTGGGAACAGACGCCAGTGCTATTTGTCCTGTGTATGGCAATGGCAGCGCAATAGTGACTCTTCTTACCATAAAACAACTCTTGCTCGTAGGACCAGAAACTGCATGTGATTCAACTCCATTTAGGACTGGGAAACAAACACTAGTTCGCCTTACAAGAAACACACTCTGCATTAGAGAAAAGAGCACTCTTCTACTCTACTGTGTTTCCCATAGGGCCAGAACAGTGAGCTTGCTCAGTACAAAAGAACTGTGCTTCCTACACATGGGCCATATGTAGTTCAACTCTGCTTAGGAAACTGACAAGACCAGTAGCTCCTCTTCAGTCCGATACACTGTACTTTCTGGGAACAGACGCGAGTGCTACTTGCACTGTGTATGGCAATGGGAGCACAATAGTGACTTTCCTTACCAGAAAACAACTCTTGCTCGTAGGACCAGAAACTGCATGTGATTCAACTCCATTTAGGACTGGGAAACAAATGCTAGCTCGCCTTACATGAAATACACTCTGCTTTTGAGAAAAGAGCACTCTTCTACTCTACTGTGTTTCCTATGGGGTCTGAACAGTGAGCTTGCTCAGAACAAAAGAACTGTGCTTCCTACACACACGGGACATATCTAGTTCAACTCTGCTTAGGAAACTGACAAGAACAGTAGCTCCTCTTCAGTCCAGTACACTTTACTTGCGGGGAACAGACGCGAGTGCTATTTTTACTGTGTATGGCAATTGGAGCACAATAGTGACTCGTCTTACCAGAAAACAACTCTTGCTCGTAGGACAAAAAACTGCATGTGACTCAACTCCATTTAGGACTGGGAAACAAACGCGAGCTCGCCTTACAAGAAACACACTCTGCTTTAGAGAAAAGAGCACTCTTCTACTCTACTGTGTTTCCTGTAGGACCAGAACAGTGAGCTTGCTCAGAACATAATAACTGTGCTTCCTAAACACACGTGCCATATCTATTTCAACTCTGCTTAGGAAACTGACAAGAACAGCAGCTCCTCTTCAGTCTGATACACTGTACTTGCTGAGAACAGACGCGAGTGCTATGTGCACTGTGTATGGCAATTGGAGCACAATAGTGACTCGTCTTACCAGAAAACAACTCTTGCTCGTAGTACCAGAAACTGCATGTGATTCAACTCCATTTAGGACTGGGAAACAAATGCTAGCTCGCCTTACATGAAACACACTCTGCTTTTGAGAAAAGAGCACTCTTCTACTCTACTGTGTTTCCTATGGGGTCCGAACAGTGAGCTTGCTCAGAACAAAAGAACTATGCGTCCTACACACACGGGACATATCTAGTTCAACTCTGCTTAGGAAACTGACAAGAACAGTAGCTCCTCTTCAGTCCAATACACTTTACTTGCTGGGAACAGACGCGAGTGCTATTAGCACTGTGTATGGCAATGGGAGCGCAATAGTGACTTTCCTTACCAGAAAACAACTCTTGCTCGTAGGACCAGAAACTGCATGTGATTCAACTCCATTTAGGAATGGGAAACGAACGCTAGCTCGCCTTACAAGAAACACACTCTGCTTTTGAGAAAAGAGCACTCTTCTACTCTACTGTGTTTCCTCTATGGCCAGAAGAGTGAGCTTGCTCAGAACAAAAGGACTGTGCTTCCTACACACAGGGGATATCTAGTTCAACTCTGCTTAGGAAACTGACAAGAACAGTAGCTCCTTTTCAGTCCAATACACTGTACTTGCTGGGAACAGACGCGAGTGCTATTTGCACTGTGTATGTCAATGAGAACGCAATAGTGACTTTCCTTACCAGAAAACAACTCTTGCTCGTACGACCAGAAACTGCATGTGACTCAACTCCATTTAGGACTGGGAAACAAACTCTAGCTCACATTACAAGAAACACATTCTACTTTTGGGAAAAGAGCACTCTTCTACTCTACTGTGTTTCTTATGGGGTCCGAACAGTGAGCTTGCTCAGAACAAAAGAACTGTGCTTCCTACACACACGGCCATATCTAGTTCAATTCTGCTTAGGAACCTGACAAGAACAGTAGCTCCTCTTCAGTCAGATACACTGTACTTGCTGGGAACAGACGCGAGTGCTATTTGCACTGTGTATGGCAATGTGAGCACAATAGTGACTTTCCTTACCAGAAAACAACTCTTGCTCGTAGGACCAGAAACTGCATGTGATTCAACTCCATTTAGGACTAGGAAACAAACACTAGCTCGCCTTACGAGAAACATACTCTGCTTTTGGGAAAAGAGCACCCTTCTACTCTACTTTGTTTTCTATGGGGTCCGAACAGTGAGCTTGCTCAGAACAAAAGAACTGTGCTTCCTCCACACACGGGCCTTATCTAGTTCAACTCTGCTTAGGAAACTGACAAGAACAGCAGCTCCTCTTCAGTCCGATACACTGTATTTGCTGAGAACAGACGCGGGTGCTATTTGCACTGTGTATGGCAATTGGAGCACAATAGTGACTCGTCTTACCAGAAAACAACTCTTGCTCGTACGACCAGAAACTGCATGTGACTCAACTCCATTTAGGACTGGGAAACAAACTCTAGCTCACCTTACAAGAAACACATTCTACTTTTGGGAAAAGAGCACTCTTCTACTCTACTGTGTTTCCTATATGGCCAGAACAGTTAGCTTGCTCAAAACAAAAGAACTGTGCTTCTTACACACACGGACCATATGTAGTTCAACTCTGCTTAGGAAACTGACAAGAACAGTAGCTCCTCTTCAGTCCAATACACTGTACTTGCTGGGAACAGACGCGAGTGCTATTTACACTGTGTATGGCAATTAGAGTGCAATAGTGACTTTGCTTACCAGAAAACAACTCTTGCACATAGGACCACAAACTACATGTGATTCAACGCCATTTAGGACTGGGAAACAAATGCTAGCTCGCCTTACAAGAAACACACTCTGCTTTAGAAAAAGAGCACTCTTCTACTCTACTGTGTTTCCTACAGGGCCAGAACAGTGAGCTTCCTCAGAACAAAAGAACTGTGCTTCCTACACACACGGTCCATATCCAGTTCAACTCTGCTTAGGAAACTGACAAGAACAGTAGCTCCTCTTCAGTCCAATACACTGTACTTGCAGGGAACAGATGCGAGTGCTATTTGCACTATGTATGGCAATTGGAGCCCAATAGTGACTTGTCTTACCAGAAAACAACTCTTGCTCGTAGGACAAAATCTGCATGTGACTCAACTCCATTTAGGACTGGGAAACAAATGCTAGCTCGACGTCCAATAAACACACTCTGCTTTTGAGAAAAGAGCACTCTTCTACTCTACTGTGTTTCCTATGTGTTCCGAAAAGTGAGCTTGCTCAGAACAAAAAAACTGTGCTTCCTACACACACGGCCATATCTAGTTCAAGTCTGCTTAGGAACCTGACAAGAACAGTAGATCCTCTTCAGTCCAATACACTGTACTTGCTGCGAACAGACGCCAGTGCTATTTGTCCTGTGTATGGCAATGGCAGCACAATAGTGACTCTTTTTACCAGAAAACAACTCTTGCTCGTAGTACCAGAAACTGCATGGGATTCAACTCCATTTGGGACTGCGAAACAAACGCTAGCTTGCCTTACAAGTAACACACTCTGCTTTAGAGAAAAGAGCACTCTTCTGCTCTACTGTGTTTCCTATAGGGTCCAAACAGTGAGCTTGCAAAGAACAAAAGAACTGTGCTTCCTACAAACACGGATCATATCTAGTTCAACTCTGCTTAGGAAACTGACAAGAACAGTAGAACCTATCCAGTCCAATACACTGTACTTGCTGGGAACAGACGCCAGTGCTATTTGCACTGTGTATGGCAATTGGAGCACAATAGTGACTCGTCTTACCAGAAAACAACTCTTGCTCATAGAACAAAAAACTGCGTGTGACTCAACTCCATTTAGGACTGGGAAACAAACTCTAGCTCGCTTTACAAGAAACACACTCTGCTTTTGAGAAAAGAGCACTCTTCTACTCTACTGTGCTTCCTATAGGGCCAGAACAGTGAGCTTGCTCAGAAAAAAAGATCTGTGCTTCCTAAACACACGGGCCATATCTAGTTCAACTCTTCTTAGGAAACTGACAAGAACAGTAGCTCCTCTTCAGTCCAATACACTGTACTTGCTGGGAACAGACGGGAGGGCTATTTGCACTGTGTATGGCAATGGGAGCACAATAGTGACTTTCCTTACCAGAAAACAACTCTTGCTCGTAGGACCAGAAACTGCATGTGATTCCACTCCATTTAGGAATGGGAAACAAAAGCTAGCTCGCCTTAAAAGAAACACACTCTACGTTTGAGAAAAAAGCACTCTTCTACTCTACTGTGTTTTCTATGGAGTCCGAACAGTGAGCTTGCTCAGAACAAAAAAACTGTGCTTCCTAAACACACGGGCCATATCTATTTCAACTCTCCTTAGGAAACTCACAAGAACAGCAGCTCCTCTTCAGTCCGATACACTGTACTTGCTGAGAACAGACGCGAGTGCTATGTGCACTGTGTATGGCAATTGGAGCACAATAGTGACTCGTCTTACCAGAAAACAACTCTTGCTCATAGGACCAAAAACTGCATGTGACTCAACTCCATTTAGGACTGGGAAACAAACTCTAGCTCACCTTGCAAGAAACACACTCTGCTTTTGAGAAAAGAGCACTCTTCCACTCTACTGGGTTTCCTATAGGGCCAGAACAGTTAGCTTGCTCAGAACAAGTGAACTGTGCTTCCTAGACACACGGGCCATATCTAGTTCAACTCTGCTTAGGAAACTGAGAAGAACAGTAGCTCCTCTTCAGTCCAATACACTGTACTTGCTGGGAACAGACGCATGTGCTATTTGCACTGTGTATGGCAAAGGGAGCACAATAGTGACTTTCCTTACCAGAAAACAACTCTTGGTCGTAGGACCAGAAACTGCATGTGATTCAACTCCATTTAGGACTGGGAAACAAACACTTGCTCACCTTACAAGAAACACACTCTGCTTTTGAGAAAAGAGCACTCATCTACTCTACTGTGTTTCCTATGGGGTCCGAAGAGTGAGCTTGCTCAGAACAAACGAACTGTGCTTCCTACTCACACAGCCATATCTAGTTCAAGTCTGCTTAGGAACCTGACAAGAACAGTAGATCCTCTTCAGTCCAATACACTGTACTTGCTGGGAACAGACGCGAGTGCTATTTGCACTGTGTATGGCAATGGGAGCGCAATGTGACTTTCCTTACCAGAAAACAACTCTTGTTCGTAGGACCTGAAACTGCATGTGATTCAACTCCATTTAGGACTGGGAAACAAACACTAGTTTGCCTTACATGAAATACACTCTGCTTTTGAGAAAAGAGCACTCTTCTACTCTACTGTGTTTCCTATGGGGTCTGAACAGTGAGCTTGCTCAGAACAAACGAACTGTGCTTCCTACACACACGGCCATATCTAGTTGAAGTCTGCTTTGGAACCTGACAAGAACAGTAGATCATCTTCAGTTCAATACACTGTAATTGCTGGGAACAGACGCCAGTGCTATTTGTCCTGTGTATGGCAATGGCAGCGCAATAGTGACTCTTCTTACCATAAAACAACTCTTGCTCGTAGGACCAGAAACTGCATGTGATTCAACTCCATTTAGGACTGGGAAACAAACACTAGTTCGCCTTACAAGAAACACACTCTGCATTAGAGAAAAGAGCACTCTTCTACTCTACTGTGTTTCCCATAGGGCCAGAACAGTGAGCTTGCTCAGTACTAAAGAACTGTGCTTCCTACACATGGGCCATATGTAGTTCAACTCTGCTTAGGAAACTGACAAGAACAGTAGCTCCTCTTCAGTCCGATACACTGTACTTTCTGGGAACAGACGCGAGTGCTACTTGCACTGTGTATGGCAATGGGAGCACAATAGTGACTTTCCTTACCAGAAAACAACTCTTGCTCGTAGGACCAGAAACTGCATGTGATTCAACTCCATTTAGGACTGGGAAACAAATGCTAGCTCGCCTTACATGAAATACACTCTGCTTTTGAGAAAAGAGCACTCTTCTACTCTACTGTGTTTCCTATGGGGTCTGAACAGTGAGCTTGCTCAGAACAAAAGAACTGTGCTTCCTACACACACGGGATATCTAGTTCAACTCTGCTTAGGAAACTGACAAGAACAGTAGCTCCTCTTCAGTCCAATACACTTTACTTGCGGGGAACAGACGCGAGTGCTATTTTCACTGTGTATGGCAATTGGAGCACAATAGTGACTCGTCTTACCAGAAAACAACTCTTGCTCGTAGGACAAAAAACTGCATGTGACTCAACTCCATTTAGGACTGGGAAACAAACGCTAGCTCGCCTTACAAGAAACACACTCTGCTTTAGAGAAAAGAGCACTCTTCTACTCTACTGTGTTTCCTATAGGGCCAGAACAGTGAGCTTGCTCAGAACATAAGAACTGTGCTTCCTACACACACGGGCCATATCTAGTTCAACTCTGCTTAGGAACCTGACAAGAACAGAAGCTCCTCTTCAGTCCAATACACTGTACTTGCTGGGAACAGACGCATGTGCTATTTGCACTGTGTATGGCAATGGGAGCACAATAATGACTTTCCTTACCAGAAAACATTTCTTGCTCGTAGGACCAGAAACTGTCTGTGATTCAACTCCATTTAGGACTGGGAAACAAACGCGAGCTCGCCTTACAAGAAACACACTCTGCTTTAGAGAAAAGAGCACTCTTCTACTCTACTGTGTTTCCTGTAGGACCAGAACAGTGAGCTTGCTCAGAACATAATAACTGTGCTTCCTAAACACACGTGCCATATCTATTTCAACTCTGCTTAGGAAACTGACAAGAACAGCAGCTCCTCTTCAGTCTGATACACTGTACTTGCTGAGAACAGACGCGAGTGCTATGTGCACTGTGTATGGCAATTGGAGCACAATAGTGACTCGTCTTACCAGAAAACAACTCTTGCTCGTAGTACCAGAAACTGCATGTGATTCAACTCCATTTAGGACTGGGAAACAAATGCTAGCTCGCCTTACATGAAACACACTCTGCTTTTGAGAAAAGAGCACTCTTCTACTCTACTGTGTTTCCTATGGGGTCCGAACAGTGAGCTTGCTCAGAACAAAAGAACTATGCATCCTACACACACGGGACATATCTAGTTCAACTCTGCTTAGGAAACTGACAAGAACAGTAGCTCCTCTTCAGTCCAATACACTTTACTTGTGGGGAACAGACGCGAGTGCTATTTGCACTGTGTGGCAATGGGAGCGCTATAGTGACTTTCCTTACCAGAAAACAACTCTTGCTCATAGGAACAGAAACTGTATGTGATTCCACTCAATTTAGGACTGGGAAACAAACGCTAGCTCGCCTTACAAGAAACATACTCTGCTTTTGGGAAAAGAGCACTCTTCTACTCTACTGTGTTTCCTGTAGGACCAGAACAATGAGCTTGCTCAGAACATAATAACTGTGCTTCCTAAACACACGGGCCATGTCTAGTTCAACTCTGCTTAGAAAACTGACAAGAACAGTAGCTCCTCTTCAGTCCAATACACTTTAATTGTGGGGAACAGACGCGAGTGCTATTTGAACTGTGTATGGCAATTGGAGCACAATAGTGACTCGTCTTACCAGAAAACAACTCTTGCTCGTAGGACCAAAAACTACATGGGACTCAACTCCATTTAGGACTGGGAAACAAACGCTAGCTTGACTTCCAAGAAACACACTCTGCTTTTGAGAAAAGAGCACTCTTCTACTCTACTGTGTTTCCTATGTGTTCCGAACAGTGAGCTTGCTCAGAACAAAAAAACTGTGCTTCCTACACACATGGCCATATCTAGTTCAAGTCTGCTTAGGAACCTGACAAGAACAATAGATCCTCTTCAGCCCAATACACTTTACTTGCTGCGAACAGACGCCAGTGCTATTTGTCCTGTGTATGGCAATGGCAGCGCAATAGTGACACTTTTTACCAGAAAACAACTCTTGCTCGTAGTCCCAGAAACTGCATGGGATTCAACTCCATTTAGGACTGCGAAACAAACCCTAGCTCGCCTTATAAGTAACACACTCTGCTTTAGAGAAAAGAGCACTCTTCTGCTCTACTGTGTTTCCTATGGGGTCCAAACAGTGAGCTTGCAAAGAACAAAAGAACTTTGCTTCCTAAAAACATGGATCATATCTAGTTCAACTCTGCTTAGGAAACTGACAAGAACAGTAGCACCTATCCAGTCCAATACACTGTACTTGCTGGGAACAGACGCGAGTGCTATTTGCACTGTGTATGGCAATGGGAGCGCAATGTGACTTTCCTTACCAGAAAAGAACTCTTGTTCGTAGGACCTGAAACTGCATGTGATTCAACTCCATTTAAGACTGGGAAACAAACGCTAGCTTGCCTTACAAGAAACACACTCTGCTTTTGAGAAAAGAGCACTCTTCTAATCTACTGTGTTTCCTATAGGGTCCGAACAGTGAGCTTGCTCAGAACAAAAGAACTGTGCTTCCTACACACACGGCCATATCTAGTTCAAGTCTGCTTAGGAAACTGACAAGAACAGTAGATCCTCTTCAGTCCAATACACTGTACTTGCTGGGAACAGACGCCAGTGCTATTTGTCCTGTGTATGGCAATGGCAGCGCAATAGTGACTCTTCTTACCAGAAAACAACTCTTGCTCGTGGACCAGAAACTGCATGTGATTCAACTCCATTTAGGACTGGGAAACAAACTCTAGCTCGCTTTACAAGAAACAAACTCTGTTTTTGAGAAAAGAGCACTCTTCTACTCTACTGTGTTTCCTATAGGGCCAGAACAGTGAGCTTGGTCAGAAAAAAAGAACTGTGCTTCCTACACACACGGGCCATATCTAGTTCAACTCTGCTTAGGAATCTGAAAAGAACAGTAGCGCCTCTTCAGTCCAATACACTGTACTTGCTGGGAACAGATGGGATGGCTATTTGCACTGTGTATGGCAATGGGAGCACAATAGTGACTTTCCTTACCAGAAAACAACTCTTGCTCGTAGGAAAACAAACTGCATGTGATTCCACTCCATTTAGGAATGGGAAACAAACACTAGCTCGCCTTAAAAGAAACACACTCTGCTTTTGAGAAAAAAGCACTCTTCTACTCTACTGAGTTTCCTATGGGGTTCGAACAGTGAGCTTGCTCAGAAAAAAAACTGTGCTTCCTACACACACGGCCATATCTAGTTCAAGTCTGCTTAGGAACCTGACAAGAACAATAGATCCTCTTCAGCCCAATACACTGTACTTGCTGCGAACAGATGCCAGTGCTCTTTGTCCTGTGTATGGCAATGGCAGTGCAATAGTGACTCTTCTTACCATAAAACAACTCTTGTTCGTAGTACCAGAAACTGCATGGGATACAACTCCATTTAGGACTGCGAAACAAACGCTAACACGCCTTACAAGAAATACACTCTGCTTTAGAGAAAAGAGCACTCTTCTACTCTACTGTGTTTCCTATGGGATCCAAACAGTGAGCTTGCAAAAACAAAAGAACTGTGCTTCCTACAAACACGGTCCATATCCACTTCAACTCTGCTTAGGAAACTGACAAGAACAGTAGATCCTCTTCAGTCCAATACACTGTACTTGCAGGGAACAGATGCGAGTGCTATTTGCACTGTGTATGGCAATTGGAGCCCAATAGTGACTTGTCTTACCAGAAAACAACTCTTGCTCGTAGGACAAAAAACTGCATGTGACTCAACTCCATTTAGGACTGGGAAACAAATGCTAGCTCGACGTCCAAGAAACACACTCTGCTTTTGAGAAAAGAGCACTCTTCTACTCTACTGTGTTTCCTATGTGTTCCGAAAAGTGAGCTTGCTCAGAACAAAAAAACTGTGCTTCCTACACACGGCCATATCTAGTTCAAGTCTGCTTAGGAACCTGACAAGAACAGTAGATCCTCTTCAGTCCAATACACTTTACTTGCTGCGAACAGACGCCAGTGCTTTTTGTCCTGTGTATGGCAATGGCAGCACAATAGTGACTCTTTTTACCAGAAAACAACTCTTGCTCGTAGTACCAGAAACTGCATGGGATTCAACTCCATTTAGGACTGCGAAACAAACGCTAGCTCGCCTTACAAATAACACACTCTGCTTTAGAGAAAAGAGCACTCTTCTGCTCTACTGTGTTTCCTATAGGGTCCAAACAGTGAGCTTGCAAAGAACAAAAGAACTGTGCTTCCTACAAACACGGATCATATCTAGTTCAACTCTGCTTAGGAAACTGACAAGAACAGTAGAACCTATCCAGTCCAAAACACTGTACTTGCTGGGAACAGACACGAGTGCTATTTGCACTGAGTATGGCAATGGGAGCGCAATGTGACTTTCCTTACCAGAAAAGAACTCTTGTTCGTAGGACCTGAAACTGCATGGGATTCAACTCCATTTAGGACTAGGTAACAAACACTAGCTCGCCTTACAAGAAACACACTCTGCTTTTGAGAAAAGAGCACTCTTCTACTCTACTGTGTTTCCTATAGGGCCAGAACAGTGAGCTTACTCAGAACATAAGAACTGTGCTTCCTACACACACGGGCCATATCTACTTCAACTCTGTTTAGGAAACTGACAAGAAAAGTAGCTCCTCTTCAGTCCGATACACTGTACTTGCTGGGAACAGACGGAAGTGTTACTTGCACTGTGTATGGCAATGGGAGTGCAATAGTGACTTTCCTTACCAGAAAACAACTCTTGCTCATAGGACCAGAAACTGCATGTGATTCAACTCCATTTAGGACTTGGAAACAAACGCTAGCTCGCCTTACAAGAAACACACTCTGCTTTTGAGAAAAGCACACTCTTCTACTCTACTGTGTTTCCTATAGGGTCCGAACAGTGAGCTTGCTCAGAACAAAAGAACTGTGCTTCCTACACACACGGCAATATCTAGTTCAATTCTGCTTAGGAACCTGAAAGAACAGTAGATCCTCTTCAGTCCAATACACTGTACTTGCTGGAACAGACGCCAGTGCTATTTGCACTGTGTATGGCAATGGGAGCGCAATAGTGACTTTCCTTACCAGAAAACAACTCTTGCTCGTAGGACCAGAAACTGCATGTGATTCAACTCCATTTATTACTGGGAAACAAACTCTAGCTCGCCTTACAAGAAACACACTCTGCTTTAGAGAAAAGAGCACTCTTCTACTCTACTGTGTTTCCTATAGGGCCAGAACAGTGAGCTTGCTCAGAAAAAAAAACTGTGCTTCCTACACACACGGGCCATGTCTAGGTCAACTCTGCTTAGGAAACTGAAAGGAACAGTAGCTCCTCTTCAGTCCAATACACTGTACTTGCTGGGAACATACGCCAGTGCTATTTGCACTGTGGATGGCAATGGGAGCACAATAGTGACTTTCCTTACCAGAAAACAACTCTTGCTCGTAGGACCAGAAACTGCATATGATTCAACTCCATTTAGGACTGAGAAACAAATGCTAGCTTGCCTTCTATGAAACACACTCTGCTTTTGAGCAAAGAGCACTCTTCTACTCTACTGTGTTTCCTATGGGTACGAACAGTGAGCTTGCTCAGAACAAAAGAACTGTGCTTCCTACACACACGGGCCATATCTAGTTCAACTCTGCTTAGGAACCTGACAAGAACAGTAGCTCCTCTTCAGTGCGATACACTGTACTTGCTGAGAACAGACGCGAGTGCTATTTGCACTGTGTATGGCAAAGGGAGCGCAATAGTGACTTTCCTTACCAGAAAACAACTCTTGCTCGTAGGACCAGAAACTGCATGTGACTCAACTCCATTTAGGACTGAGAAACAATGGCTAGCTCGCCTTACATGAAACACACTCTGCTTTTGAGAAAAGAGCACTCTTCTACTCTACTGTGTTTCTTATGGGGTCCAAACAGTGAGCTTGCTCAGAACCAAAGAACTGTGCTTCCTACACACACGGATCATATCTAGTTCAACTCTGCTTAGTAAACTGACAAGAACAGTAGCTCCTATTCAGTCCAAAAAATGTACTTGCGGGGAACAGACGCGAGTGCTATTTGCACTGTGTATGGCAATTGGAGCCCAATAATGACTTGTCTTACCAGAAAACAACTCTTGCTCGTAGGACAAAAAACTGCATGTGACTAAACTCCATTTAGGACTGGGAAACAAACGCTAGTTCTACTTTTAAGAAACACACTCTGCTTTTGAGAAAAGAGCACTCTTCTACTCTACTGTGTTTCCTATGTGTTCCGAAAAGTGAGCTTGCTCAGAACAAAAAAACTGTGCTTCCTACACAAACGGCCATATATACTTCAAGTCTGCTTAGGAACCTGACAAGAACAGTAGATCCTCTTCAGTCCAATACACTGTACTTGCTGGGAACAGACGCCAGTGCTATTTGTCCTGTGTATGGCAATGGCAGCGCAATAGTGACTCTTCTTACCAGAAAACAACTCTTGCTCGTGGACCAGAAACTGCATGTGATTCAACTCCATTTAGGACTGGGAAACAAACGCTAGCTCGCCCTAGAAGAAACACACTCTGCTTTTGAGAAAAGAGCACTCTTCTACTCTACTGTGTTTCCCATCGGGTCCAAACCGTGAGCTTGCTCAGAACAAAAGAACTGTGCTTCCTAAACACGCGGGACATATCTCGTTCAACTCTGCTTAGGAAACTGACAAGAACAGTAGCTCCTCTTCAGTCCGATACTCTGTACAATCTGGGAACAGACGTGAGTGCTATTTGCACTGTGTATGGCAATGGGAGCACAATAGTGACTTTCCTTACCAGAAAACAACTCTTGGTCGTAGGACCAGAAACTGCATGTGACTCAACTCCATTTAGGACTGGGAAACTAACGGTAGCTCGCCTTACAAGAAACACAATCTGCTTTTGAGAAAAGAGCACTCTTCTACTCTACTGTGTTTCCTATAGGGCCAGAACAGTGAGCTTGCTCAGAACAAAAGAACTGTGCTTCCTACACACACGGCCATATCTAGTTCAACTCTGCTGAGGAAACTGACAAGAACAGTAGCTCCTAATTCGTAAAATACACTGTACTTGAAGGGAACAGACGCGAGTACTATTTGCACTGTGTATGGCATTTGGAGCGCAATAGTGACTCTTCTTACCAGAAAACAACTCTTGCTCGTAGGACCAAAAACTGCATGTGACTCAACTCCATTTAGGACTGGGAAACAAACGCGAGCTCACCTTACAAGAAAAACACTCTGCTTTAGGGATAAGAGCACTCTTCTACTCTACTGTGTTTCCTATGGGGTCCGAACAGTTAGCTTGCTCAGAACAAAAGAACTGTGCTTCCTACACACACGGGCCATATCTCGTTAAACTCTTCTTAGGAAACGAACAAGAACAGTAGCTCCTATTCAGTCCAATACACTGTACTTGCTGGGAACAGACGCGAGTGCTATTTGCACTGTGTATGGCAATTGGAACACAATAGTGACTCGTCTTACCAGAAAACAACTCTTGCTCGTAGGACAAAAAACTGCATGTGACTCAACTCCATTTAGTTCAAGGGAAACAAACACTAGCTCGCCTTCCAAGAAACACACTCTGCTTTTGAGAAAAGAGCACTCTTCTACTCTACTGTTTAATATGTGTTCCGAACAGTGAGCTTGCTCATAACAAAAAAACTGTGCTTCGAACAAACACGGCCATATCTAGTTCAAGTCTGCTTAGGAACCTGACAAGAACAGTAGATCCTCTTCAATCCGATACACTGTACTTGCAGGGAACAGAGGCATTTGCTATTTGCACTGTGTATGGCCATGGGAGCGCAATAGTGACTTTCCTTACCAGAAAACAACTCTTGCTCATAGGACCAGAAACTGCATGTGATTCCACTCCATTTAGGACTGGGAAACAAAAGCTAGCTCGCCTTACAAGAAACACACTCTGCTTTAGAGAAAAGAGCACTCTTCTACTCTACTGTTTCCTATGTGTTCCGAACAGTGAGCTTGCTCAGAACAAAAAAACTGTGCTTAATACAAACATTGCCACATCTAGTTCAAGTCTGCTTAGGAACCTGACAAGAACAGTAGATCCTCTTCAGTCCAATACACTGTGCTCCTGGGAACAGACAACAGTGCTATTTGTCCTGTGTATGGCAATGGCAGCGCAATAGTGACTCTTCTTACCATAAACAACTCTTGCTCATAGGACCAGAAACTGCATGTGATTCAACTCCATTTAGGACTGGGAAACAAATGCTAGCTCGCCTTACAAGAAACACACTCTGCTTTTGAGAAAAGAGCACAATTCTACTCTACTGTGTTTCCTATGGGGTCCGAACAGTGAGCTTGCTCAGAACAATAGAACTGTGCTTCCTACACACACCGACCATATCTAGTTCAACTCTGCTTAGGAAACTGACAAGAACAGTAGCTCCTCTTCAGTCCAATACACTGTATTTGCTGGGAACAGACGCAAGTGGTATTTGCACTGTGTATGGCAATGGGAGCTCAATAGTTACTTTCCTTACCAGAAAACAACCCTTGCTCATAGGAACAGAAACTGCATGGGATTCAACTCCATTTAGGACTGGTAAACAAACGCTAGCTTGCCTTACATGAAACACACTCTGCTTTTGAGAAAAGAGCACAATTCTACTCTACTGTGTTTCCTATGGGTTCCGAACAGAGAGCTTGCTCAGAACAAAAGAACTGTGCTTCCTACACACACGGCCATATCTAGTTCAATTCTGCTTAGGAACCTGACAAGAACAGTAGATCCTCTTCAGTCCAATACACTGTACTTGCTGGGAACAGATGCCCGTGCTATTTGTCCTGTGTATGGCAATGGCAGCGCAATAGTGACTCTTCTTACCAGAAAACAACTCTTGCTCGTAGGACCAGAAACTGCATGTGATTCAACGCCATTTAGGAATGGGAAACAAACGCGAGCTCGCCTTACAAGAAACACACTCTGCTTTTGAGAAAAGAGCACTCTTCTACTCTACTGTGTTTCCTATGGGGTCCAAACAGTGAGCTTGCTCATAACAAAAGAACTGTGCTTCCTACACAGGGACCATATCTATATCAAGTCTGCTTAGGAAACTGACAAGAACAGTAGCTCCTCTTCAGTCCGATACACTGTACTTGCTGGGAACAGACGCGAGTGCTATTTGCACTGTATATGGCATTTGGAGCGCAACAGTGACTCTTCTTACCAGAAAACAACTCTTGCTCGTAGGACCAAAAACTGCATGTGACTCAACTCCATTTAGGACTGGGAAACAAACGCGAGCTTGCCTTACAAGAAACACTCTCTGCTTTTAAGAAAAGTGCACTCTTCTACTCTACTGTGTTTCCTATAGGGCCAGAACAGTGAGCTTGCTCAGAACATAAGAACTGTGCTTCCTACACACATGGCCATATCTAGTACAAGTCTGAATAGGAACCTGACAAGAACAGTAGATCCTCTTCAGTCCAATACACTGTACTTGCTGGGAAAAGACGGCAGTGCTATTTGTCCTGTGTATGGCATTGGCAGCGCAATAGTGACTCTTCTTACCAGAAAACAGCTCTTGCTTGTAGGACCTGAAACTGCATGTGATTTAACTCCATTTAGGACTGGGAAACAAACGCTAGCTCGCCTTACAAGAAACACACTCTGCTTTTGAGAAAAGAGCACTCTTCTACACTACTGTGTCTATGGGGTCCAAACAGTGAGCTTGCTCATAACAAAAGAACTGTGCTTCCTACACACGCCGGATATATCTCGATCAACTCTGCTTAGGAAACTGACAAGAACAGTAGCTTCTCTTCAGTCCGATACACTGTACTTTCTGGGAACAGACGGGAGTGCTATTTGCACTGTGTATGGCAATGGGAGCGCAATAGTGACTTTCCTTACCAGAAAACAACTCTTGCTCATAGGACAAGAAACTGCATCTGATTCCACTCCATTTAGGACTGGGAAACAAACGCTAGCTCGCCTTACATGGAACACACTCTGCTTTTGAGAAAAGAGCACTCTTCTACTCTACTGTGTTTTCTATAGGGCCAGAACAGTGAGCTTGCTCAGAACAAAAGAACTGTGCTTCCTACACACACGGCCATATTTAGTTCAACTCTGCTTAGGAACCTGACAAGAACAGTAGCTCCTATTCAGTCCAATACACTGTAATTGCTGGGAACAGACGCGAGTTCTTTTTGCACTGTGTATTGCAATTGGAGCACAATAGTGACTCCTCTTACCAGAAAACAACTCTTGCTCATAGGACAAAAAACTGCATGTGACTCAACTCCATTTAGGACTGGGAAACAAACGCTAGCTCGCCGTCCAAAAACACACTCTGCTTTTGAGAAAAGAGCACTCTTCTACTCTACTGTGTTTCCTATGTGTTCTGAACAGTGAGCTTGCTCAGAACAAAAAAACTCCGCTTCCTACACACCCGGCCATATCTAGTTCAAGTCTGCTTAGGAAACTGACAAGAACAGTAGCTCCTATTCAGTACGATACACTGTACTTCCTGGGAACAGACGCGAGTGCTATTTGCACTGTATATGGCATTTGGAGCGCAACAGTGACTCTTCTTACCAGAAAACAACTCTTGCTCGTAGGACAAAAAACTGCATGTGACTCAACTCCATTTAGGACTGGGAAACAAACGCTAGCTCACCTTACATGAAACACACTCTGCTTTTGA
The DNA here is from genome assembly GCF_949786415.1 of Peromyscus eremicus. Classification (NCBI taxonomy): domain Eukaryota; kingdom Metazoa; phylum Chordata; class Mammalia; order Rodentia; family Cricetidae; genus Peromyscus; species Peromyscus eremicus. Next base: position 153,326 of record NW_026735160.1, read on the forward strand.
GAAAAGAGCACTCTTCTACTCTACTGTGTTTCCTATGGGGTCCAAACAGTGAGCTTGCTCAGAAAAAAAGAACTGTGCTTCCTACATACACGGGCCATATCTAGTTCAACTCTGATTAGGAAACTGACAAGAGCAGTAGCTCCTCTTCAGTCCAAAACACTGTACTTGCTCGGAACAGACGCGAGTGCTATTTGCACTGTATATGACATTTGGAGCGCAACAGTGACTCTTCTTACCAGAAAACAAGTCTTGCTCGTAGGACCAGAAACTGCATGTGATTCAACTCCATATAGGACTGGGAAACAAACGCTAGAGCCCCTTACAAGAAACACAATCTGCTTTTGAGAAAAGAGCACTCTACTACTCTACTGTGTTTCCTATAGGGCCAGAACAGTGAGCTTGCTCAGAACAAAAGAACTGTGCTTCCTACACACACGGCCATATCTAGTTCAACTCTGCTTAGGAACCTGACAAGAACAGTAGATCCTCTTCAGTCCAATACACTGTACATGCTATGAACAGACGCGTGTGCTATTTGCCCTGTGAATGACAATGGGAGCACAATAGTGACTCTTCTTACCAGAAAACAACTCTTGCTCGTAGGACCAGAAACTGCATGTGATACAACTCCACTTAGGACTGGGAAACAAACACTAACTTGCCTTACAAAAAACACACTCTGATTTAGAGAAAAAAGCACTCTTCTACTCTATTGTGTTTCCTAGGAGGTCCGAACAGTGAACTTGCTCAGAACAAAAGAACTGTGCTTCCTACACACACGGCCATATCTAGTTTAATTCTGCTTAGGAACCTGACAAGAACAGTAGATCCTCTTCAGTCCAATACACTGTACTGCTGGGAACAGACAACAGTGCTATTTGTCCTGTGTATGGCAATGGCAGCGCAATAGTGACTCTTCTTACCATAAAACAACTCTTGCTCGTAGGACCAGAAACTGCATGTGATTACACTCCATTTAGGACTGGGAAACAAACTCTAGCTCGCCTTACAAGAAACACACTCTGCTTTAGAAAAAGAGCACTCTTCTACTCTACTGTGCTTCCTATAGGGCCAGAACAGTGAGCTTGCTCAGAAGAAAAGAACTGTGCTTCCTACACTCGGGCCATATCTAGTTCAACTCTGCTTAGGAAACTGACAAGAACAGTAGCTCCTCTTCAGTCCGATACACTGTACTTCCTGGGAACACACGGGAGTGCTATTTGCACTGTGTATGGCTATTGGAGCACAATAGTGACTCGTCTTACCAGAAAACAACTCTTGCTCATAGGACAAAAAACTGCATGTGACTCAACTCCATTTAGGACTGGGAAACAAACGCTAGCTCGCCTTCCAAGAAACACACTCTGCTTTTGAGAAAAGAGCACTCTTCTACTCTACTGTGTTTCCTATGGGTTCCGAACAGTGAGCTTGCTCAGAACAAAAAAACTGTGCTTCCTACACACACGGCCATATCTAGTTCAAGTCTGCTTAGGAACCTGACAAGAACAGTAGATACTCTTCCATCCAATACACAGTACTTGCTGGGAAAAGACACAAGGATTTTTTGTCCTGTGTATGGCAATGGCAGCGTAATAGTGACTCCTCTTACCAGAAAACAACTCTTGCTTGCAGGACTAGAAACTGCATGTGATTCAACTCCATTTAGGACTGGAAAACAAACGCTAGCTCGCCCTACAAGAAACACACTCTGCTTTTAAGAAAAGAGCACTCTTCTACTCTACTGTGTTTCCTATGGGGTCCAAACAGTGAGCTTGCTCAGAACAAAAGAACTGTGCTTCCTACACACGCGGGACATATCTCATTCAACTCTGCTTAGGAAACTGACAAGAACAGTAGCTCCTCTTCAGTTCGATACACTGTACTTGCTGGGAACAGACGTGAGTGCTATTTGCACTGTGTATGGCAATGGAGCACAATAGTGACTTTCCTTACCAGAAAACAACTCTTGCTCGTAGGTCCAGAAACTGCATGTGATTCAACTCCATATTGGACTGGGAAACAAACGCTGGCTCGCCTTACAAGAAACACAATCTGCTTTTGAGAAAAGAGCACTCTTCTACTCTACTGTGCTTTCTATAGGGCCAGAACAGTGAGCTTGCTCAGAACAAAAGAACTGTGCTTCCTACACACGGCCATATTTAGTTCAACTCTGCTTAGGAAACTGACAAGAACAGTAGCTCCTATTCAGTCCAATACACTGTAATTGCTTGGAACCGACGCGAGTTCTTTTTGCACTGTGTATGGCATTGGAGCACAATAGTGACTCGTCTTACCAGGAAACAACTCTTGCTCGTAGGACAAAAAACTGCATGTGACTCAACTCCATTTAGTACTGGGAAACAAACGCTAGCTAGCCGTCCAAAAACACACTCTGCTTTTGAGAAAAGAGCACTCTTCTACTCTACTGTGTTTCCTATGTGTTCTGAACAGTGAGCTTGCTCAGAATATAAAAACTCTGCTTCCTACACACACGGCCATATCTAGTTCAAGTCTGCTTAGGAAACTGACAAGAACAGTAGCTCCTATTCAGTACGATACACTGTACTTGCTGGGAACAGACGCGAGTGCTATTTGCACTGTATATGGCATTTGGAGCGCAACAGTGACTCTTCTTACCAGAAAACAACTCTTGCTCGTAGGACAAAAAACTGCATGTGACTCAACTCCATTTAGGACTGGGAAACAAACGTGAGCTCGCCTTACATGAGACACACTCTGCTTTTGAGAAAAGAGCACTCTTCTACTCTACTGTGTTTCCTATGCGGTCCAAACAGTGAGCTTGCTCAGAAAAAAAGAACTGTGCTTCCTACATACACGGGCCATATCTAGTTCAACTCTGCTTAGGAAACTGACAAGAACAGTAGCTCCTCTTCAGTCCAATACACTGTACATGCTCGGAACAGACGCGAGTGCTATTTGCACTGTGTATGGCAATTGGAGCACAATAGTGACTCGTCTTACCAGAAAACAACTCTTGCTCGTAGGACAAAAACCTGCATGTGACTCAACTCCATTTAGGACTGGGAAAGAAACGCTAGCTCGCCTTCCAAAAACACACTCTGCTTTTGAGAAAAGAGCACTCTTCTACTCTACTGTGTTTCTTATGTGTTCCGAACAGTGAGCTTGCTCAGAACAAAAAAACTGTGCTTCCTACACACACGGCCATATGTAGTTCAAGTCTGCTTAGGAAACTGACAAGAACAGTAGCTCCTATTCAGTCTGATACACTGTACTTGCTGGGAACAGACGCGAGTGCTATTTGCACTGTATATGACATTTGGAGCGCAACAGTGACTCTTCTTACTAGAAAACAACTCTTGCTCGTAGGACCAGAAACTGCATGTGATTCAACTCCATATAGGACTGGGAAAGAAACGCTACAGCCCCTTTCAAGAAACACAATCTGCTTTTGAGAAAAGAGCACTCTACTACTCTACTGTGTTTCCTATAGGGCCAGAACAGTGAGCTTGCTCAGAACAAAAGAACTGTGCTTCCTACACACACGGCCATATCTAGTTCAACTCTGCTTAGGAACCTGACAAGAACAGTAGATCCTCTTCAGTCCAATACACTGTACATGCTGGGAACAGACGCGTGTGCTATTTGCCCTGTGTATGACAATGGGAGCACAATTGTGACTCTTCTTACCAGAAAACAACTCTTGCTCGTAGGACCAGAAACTGCATGTGATACAACTCCACTTAGGACTGGGAAACAAGCACTAATTCGACTTACAAGAAACACACTCTGATTTAGAGAAAAAAGCACTCTTCTACTCTATTGTGTTTCCTAGGAGGTCCGAAGAGTGAACTTGCTCAGAACAAAAGAACTGTGCTTCCTACACACACGGCCATATCTAGTTCAATTCTGCTTAGGAACCTGACAAGAACAGTAGACCCTCTTCAGTCCAATACACTGTACTGCTGGGAACAGACAACAGTGCTATTTGTCCTGTGTATGGCAATGGCAGCGCAATAGTGACTCTTCTTACCATAAAACAACTCTTGCTCGTAGGACCAGAAACTGCATGTGATTCAACTCCATTTAGGACTGGGAAACAAACGCTAGCTCGCCTTACAAGAAACACACTCTGCTTTAGAGAAAAGAGCACTCTTCTACTCTACTGTGTTTCCTATAGGGCCAGAACAGTGAGCTTGCTCAGAATAAAAGAACTGTGCTTCCTACACTCGGGCCATATCTGGTTCAACTCTGCTTAGGAAACTGACAAGAACAGTAGCTCCTCTTCAGTCTGATACACTGTACTTCCTGGGAACAGATGGGACTGCTATTTGCACTGTGCATGGCTATTGGAGCACAATAGTGACTCGTCTTACCAGAAAACAACTCTTGCTCTTAGGACAAAAAACTGCATGTGACTCAACTCCATTTAGGACTGGGAAACAAACGCGAGCTCGCCTTACAAGAAACACACTCTGCTTTTGAGAAAAGACCACTCGCCTACTCTACTGTGTTTCCTATGGGTTCCGAACAGTGAGCTTGCTCAGAACAAAAAAACTGTGCTTCCTACACACACGGCCATATCTAGTTCAAGTCTGCTTAGGAACCTGACAAGAACAGTAGATCCTCTTCCATCCAATACACTTTACTTGCTGGGAACAGACGTGAGTGCTATTTGCACTGGGTATGGCAATGGGAGCACAATAGTGACTTTCCTTACCAGAAAACAACTCTTGCTCGTAGGTCCAGAAACTGCATGTGATTCAACTCCATATAGGACTAGGAAACAAACGCTGGCTCGCCTTACAAGAAACACAATCTGCTTTTGAGAAAAGATCACTCATCTACTCTACTGTGCTTTCTATAGGGCCAGAACAGTGAGCTTGCTCAGAACAAAAGAACTGTGCTTACTACACACACGGCCATATTTAGTTCAACTCTGCTTAGGAAACTGACAAGAACAGTAGCTCCTATTCAGTCCAATACACTGTAATTGCTTGGAACCGACGCGAGGTCTTTTTGCACTGTGTATGGCAATTGGAGCACAATAGTGACTCTTCTTACCAGAAAACAACTCTTGCTCGTAGGACAAAAAACTGCATGCGACTCAACTCCATTTAGGACTGGGAAAAAAACGCTAGCTCGCCGTCCAAAAACACACTCTGCTTTTGAGAAAAGAGCACTCTTCTACTTTACTGTGTTTCCTATGTGTTCTGAACAGTGAGCTTGCTCAGAACAAAAAAACTCTGCTTCCTACACACACGGCCATATCTAGTTCAAGTCTGCTTAGGAAACTGACAAGAACAGTAGCTCCTATTCAGTACGATACACTGTACTTGCTGGGAACAGACGCGAGTGCTATTTGCACTGTATATGGCATTTGGAGCGCAACAGTGACTCTTCTTACCAGAAAACAACTCTTGCTCGTAGGACAAAAAACTGCATGTGACTCAACTCCATTTAGGACTGGGAAACAAACGCGAGCTCGCCTTATATGAAACACACTCTGGCTTTTGAGAAAAGAGCACTCTTCTACTCTACTGTGTTTCCTATGGGGTCCAAACAGTGAGCTTGCTCAGAAAAAAAGAACTGTGCTTCCTACATACACGGGCCATATCTAGTTCAACTCTGCTTAGGAAACTGACAAGAACAGTAGCTCCTCTTCAGTCCGATACACTGTACTTGCTCTGAACAGACGCGAGTGCTATTTGCACTGTGTATGGCAATTGGAGCACAATAGTGACTCGTCTTACCAGAAAACAACTCTTGCTCGTAGGACCAGAAACTGCATGTGATTCAACTCCATATAGGACTGGGAAAGAAACGCTAGAGCCCCTTACAAGAAACACAATCTGCTTTTGAGAAAAGAGCACTCTACTACTCTACTGTGTTTCCTATAGGGCCAGAACAGTGAGCTTGCTCAGAACAAAAGAACTGTGCTTCCTACACACACGGCCATATCTAGTTCAACTCTGCTTAGGAACCTGACAAGAACAGTAGATCCTCTTCAGTCCAATACACTGTACATGCTTGGAACAGACGCGTGTGCTATTTGCCCTGTGTATGACAATGGGAGCACAATAGTGACTCTTCTTACCAGAAAACAACTCTTGCTCGTAGGACCAGAAACTGCATGTGATACAACTCCACTTAGGACTGGGAAACAAACACTAACTCGCCTTACAAGAAACACACTCTGATTTAGAGAAAAAAAGCACTCTTCTACTCTATTGTGTTTCCTAGGAGGTCCGAACAGTGAACTTGCTCAGAACAAAAGAACTGTGCTTCCTACACACACGGCCATATCTAGTTCAATTCTGCTTAGGAACCTGACAAGAACAGTAGACCCTCTTCAGTCCAATACACTGTACTGCTGGGAACAGACAACAGTGCTATTTGTCCTGTGTATGGCAATGGCAGCGCAATAGTGACTCTTCTTACCATAAAACAACTCTTGCTCGTAGGACCAGAAACTGCATGTGATTCAACTCCATTTAGGACTGGGAAACTAACGCTAGCTCGCCTTACAAGAAACACACTCTGCTTTAGAGAAAAGAGCACTCTTCTACTCTACTGTGTTTCCTATAGGGCCAGAACAGTGAGCTTGCTCAGAATAAAAGAACTGTGCTTCCTACACTCGGGCCATATCTGGTTCAACTCTGCTTAGGAAACTGACAAGAACAGTAGCTCCTCTTCAGTCCGATACACTGTACTTCCTGGGAACAGACGGGACTGCTATTTGCACTGTGCATGGCTATTGGAGCACAGTAGTGACTCGTCTTACCAGAAAACAACTCTTGCTCGTAGGACAAAAAACTGCATGTGACTCAACTCCATTTAGGACTGGGAAACAAACGCGAGCTCGCCTTACAAGAAACACACTCTGCTTTTGAGAAAAGACCACTCGCCTACTCTACTGTGTTTCCTATGGGTTCCGAACAGTGAGCTTGCTCAGAACAAAAAAACTGTGCTTCCTACACACACGGCCATATCTAGTTGAAGTCTGCTTAGGAACCTGACAAGAACAGTAGATCCTCTTCCATCCAATACACTGTACTTGCTGGGAAAAGACGCCAGTGTTATTTGTCCTGTGTATGGCAATGGCAGCGCAATAGTGACTCTTCTTACCAGAAAACAACTCTTGCTTGCAGGACCAGAAACTGCATGTGATTCAACTCCATTTAGGACTGGGAAACAAGCGCTAGCACGCCCTACAAAAAACACACTCTGCTTTCGAGAAAAGAGCACTCTTCTACTCTACTGTGTTTCCTATGGGGTCCAAACAGTGAGCTTGCTCAGAACAAAAGAACTGTGCTTCCTACACACGCGGGACATATCTCGTTCACCTCTGCGTAGGAAACTGACAAGAACAGCAGCTCCTCTTCAGTCCGATACACTGTACTTGCTGGGTACAGACGTGAGTGCTATTTGCACTGTGTATGGCAATGGGAGAGCAATAGTGACTTTCCTTACCAGAAAAAAACTCTTGGTCGTAGGACCAGAAACTGCATGTGATTCAACTTCATTTAGGACTGGTAAACAAACGCTAGCTTGCCTTACAAGAAACACAATCTCCTTTTGAGAAAAGAGCACTCTTCTACTCTACTGTGTTTCCTATAGGGCCAGAACAGTGAGCTTGCTCAGAACAAAAGAACTGTGCTTCCTACACACACGGCCATATCTAGTTCAACTCTGCTGAGGAAACTGACAAGAACAGTAGCTCCTAATCAGTCCAATACACTGTACTGGAAGGGAACAGATGCGAGTACTATTTGCACTGTGTTTGGCATTTGGAGTGCAATAGTGACTTTCCTTATCAGAAAACAACTCTTGATCGTAGGACCAAAAACTGCATGTGACTCAACTCCATTTAGGACTGGGAAACAAACGCGAGCTCACCTTACAAGAAAAACACTCTGCCTTAGAGAAAAGAACACTCTTCTACTCTATTGTGTTTCCTGTGGGGTCCAAACAGTGAGCTTGCTCAGAACAAAGGAACTGTGCTTCCTACACACACGGCCATATCTAGTTCAACTCTGCTGAGGAAACTGACAAGAACAGTAGCTCCTAATCAGTCCAATACACTGTACTTGAAGGGAACAGACGCGAGTACTATTTGCACTGTGTTTGGCATTTGGAGTGCAATAGTGACTTTCCTTATCAGAAAACAACTCTTGATCGTAGGACCAAAAACTGCATGTTACTCAACTCCATTTAGGACTGGGAAACAAACACTAGCTCGCCTTCCAAGAAACACACTCTGCTTTTGAGAAAAGAGCACTCTTCTACTCTACTGTTTCCAATGTGTTCCGAACAGTGAGCTTGCTCATAACAAAAAAACTGTGCTTCCAACAAACACGGCCATATCTAGTTCAAGTCTGCTTAGGAACCTGACAAGAACAGTAGATCCTCTTCAATCCGATACACTGTACTTGCTCGGAACAGACGGGAGGGCTATTTGCACTGTGTATGGAAATGGGAGCGCAATAGTGACTTTCCTTACGAGAAAACAACTCTTGCTTGTAGGACCAGAAACTGCATGTGATTCAACTCCATTTAGGACTGGGAAACAAATGCTAGCTCGCCTTACATGAAACACACTCTGCTTTTGAGAAAAGAGCACTCTTCTACACTACTGTGTTTCCTATGGGGTCTAAACAGTGAGCTTGCTCAGAACAAAAGAACTGTGCTTCCTACACACACGGGCCATATCTAGTTCAACTCTGCTTAGGAAACTGACAAGAACAGTAGCTCCTCTTCAGTCCAATACACTGTACTTGCTCGGAACAGACGCGAGTGCTATTTGAACTGTGTATGGCAATTGGAGCACAATAGTGATTCGTCTTACCAGAAAACAACTCTTGCTCGTAGGACAAAAAACTGCATGTGACTCAACTCCATTTAGGACTGGGAAACAAACGCTAGCTCGCCTTCCAAAAACACACTCTGCTTTTGAGAAAAGAGCACTCTTCTACTCTACTGTGTTTCCTATGTGTTCCGAACAGTGAGCTTGCTCAGAACAAAAAAAACTGTGCTTCCTACACACACGGCCAAATCTAGTTCAACTCTGCTTAGGAACCTGACAAGAACAGTAGATCCTCTTCAGTCCAATACACTGTACATGCTGGAACAGACGCGTGTGCTATTTGCCCTGTGTATGACAATGGGAGCACAATAGTGACTCTTCTTACCAGAAAACAACTCTTGCTCGTAGGACCAGAAACTGCATG